>NW_010133279.1:27758-120689 GCF_000699245.1 Pterocles gutturalis | reverse complement strand
TTCTCAGAGCAACAAAGCTCCGTGTATTATAGGTCAGCCTAAGTCCTCCAGAGACTGAAGCAGAAAGTAGCACGTGAAGCCTGGAGTCATGGGAGATTTCAATAACTAGAAACTATCCATGGGATTCTTCTCAGTGGAAAAGAATTCACTCCTGCTTTGTTTCTAATTGGTACCCCAGGAGAATTATAAGTAGTACCTAGCTATTTGCACTGAAGCAAGGAAGAAACAAATGAACTAATTCTAATGTATTTTTTTGGCAAACACTTCAGAAAGCAATGATGTCTACAGTTTCAAACGTAAAAATTATGGAAGAAATCAAAGAAATGCTTTCATTACCTTGTTTTAAAGTATATATTGTAGAGGTAGCTGAGAAGTTTGTGGCTGTGATCACATTCTCTCTGTTTGAAGTATCAAGTTCCACTCGTGTCAATTTTTCAACATCGCTGTGGAAACTGCTGACTTCCCCAGTTGGGAAGGTTGCATTGGTCAGATGGCCATCAGAGTCGTACCTGCAACACATGACGTTAAAAAGCCGTGAAAATACATCACTATTGTCTCGCAGATACTCCTAAAAGGAGAAAAAAAAAGGGAAACAAGTAAGAAGCATTGTCAACACAGTGCAATAAGTAGAAAGATAAACATCGGTCCATTTGTTCACTCAAAATGCATCATTCCCTAATCCGAATTCCTGCTTAGACTCTTTTTCAGCAGTGCTTGATAAATACAACTGGGAATTGTATGAGATGTTACCTACATCATTCAGCTTCTGCCAGCGGTTTTGGCACAGCTGGTCAGGGTTTATCCCGCTGGGATGTGATAGGGGAGGGCAGCCACTGGAGGTCACTCGGTGTTCAGGCAATCAACTCACCCCCAAAAGGAGTTTTCTTACCCGTAAGTTTAAAGAAAACCAATTTTTAGGTTGTGCAACGCTCCAAAACTGTTGCTGATACGTGAAGTACATAATATGAACGGCGAATTTAAAAAGGGGACCTAAAGCGTAACAATAGTGATAAAATTAGATTGAAATCTGCAGCGATTAAGTTGCCTACGTGGTTTTTACTCTTGTGTTACGTTTCCCATGGGTCTACTTTTTTTTTACTTCTCATCGCAAGTAACAGCACCAGAATCTAGAGCACCACATTTCAGTTCACCTAAATTTCATCAGTACTAAAGAAATTCTTTTCGTTTAAGGTACTTTGTGTGAATTGGGCCATGTTATGAAAAGTCAATAATTAATTCAAGAGCTCTGAAGCAGTGCTTCTAATGGGTCTTTTCAGTTCTACAGATACATTTGTTCTTTCTGATGCTTCACATGGAAAACAATGCAGAACATTGCTTGGTGCTTGATATTGTTTCGTATTAATACCTCCCATCTTAAAAACCTTACTGGTGTTAACAGATTTTTATTCATCCAAGATACCTCACTGGTACTGCAGATGTATTTTCATGAGTAAAACCAACTCATGTTCATAAAATAGAAACCTATTTGTGCAGGTAGGAAAGCATAATTAAGTTTTCATGTTTTATTAACTGTGTCCCCTCATTCACAAAACATATCCTCAGCTGGTGAATCAACCAGCAAAGCTCCGCTGCCTTCAGTGGAGCCCTTCCAATTCACATCAGCAGACGATCTGGCTGTGTCCTTCACTTTAATGTGTTGGCATCATTTCCTTAGGATCTTTATTTCCCCCTAATTAGTCAGACAAGATCTATTTGTCACAAGAAGTGTTGGTGAAAAAAATCAGGAATTTTTTTCTTTCCCTCAATTTAAAAAACAAAAATGGAGCAGCTTTTCTTTCCAAATGAAACACTGGAAAATGAACTAGGGACCATCTTCTGGTTTTTGACAAATAAGTTAATAAAATATCAAATACAATATAATCTCTCTCTCTCTTTCACCTCTTACTGCCCTCACATACATCATGAGACTTATTTGCATTCCACCTTTATGCCGGTTCTGTGCAAATTGACTGGATGCCACACCCAGTGATTAAAAATGACTCAGATCACTAGACTTCATCGTTGGAAAACTCTGTGAACATTAAGCAGCTATATTTCATTTACTGCTTGATCAAACAGATATGACAGTTTGCTAGGTTATTTGGATTTTCTGCTGTACCACAGAAAAATCCCCAAATCATGCATTTTTTAAGGCATAAATGCAGCCAGCTTATTGGAATGTACTTGTGCGGAAGACTTGGGATCCACCTCCACTAAGGATCCAGGTTTGCTGCTGATAGTGCTGATGATCACACACAAAACTCCCTGTGTAGCTGAAAACAGGATAAACCGTTACCAGCTATCTGGGCAGAGGCAGTACTGAATTATAATGAGACGAGCGCGCACGCCAATGGGCTCTCACTCATGTAGATGGTCCCACTGACTTCAAGGAGAACGTGCCGATTAGTGTCTCCGTAATGATTCTGCAGCGGAACCATCTAAAGGATATTTTTTTAATTCCAGATTGTTCCAAGAAACCCAGTCCTCCGAGGACAGGTTCTGCCACCTTTCACATGATGAATAGTAGCACATTGGGACTCAGTTCCTGCAGAGCAATGTCCTCCTCATGCTAATAGGGGCAGAATCATGACATATTTCTTAATGTTAATTTGGGGCCCAGTTATGCCACCGTTAATCATGTTGGTGACCATTTAATCATGCAAATAATTGCATTGATTTCAGTACTCACATGAGGAAGTGCTCACCAATATTTGAAATGCACACTTGGGGACAGAGCTTCACAATCCATTTGCATTTCTATGTGTAGCACGGTTAAGAGTTACATCGTTTCAAAGGGAAAGCGGTCTAATTAATTTTTTCAGAGAGAGTTGTTTCTTGCAGGTGTTTTCTTGCCCTTGATCTAATAGAGGCCCAGTGCTCCCTTTTACAGCTTTAATGATACAATATTAAAAAAAATCTAGATGACTGAAAATTGTACATTACCTATAATTTTTATGCAAGAGCTCTTTCAGTACTTCCATTCCATCAGATTAGAGTAGATGGATGACAAGTACTTTTGTAGGTGGTTTTCTACCTCTTAATAATTTCCCTCTGTGAGTGAATCTGACATATCGGTAGATGTTCTGAACAGTTCATTATCTTTGCTCATATTCCCAAGCATGTGTGATACGTGTTGTTAAACAAACTCATCCCTATTTCAGCTTGACAGTGCCATGGGTTGAACTTTCGGATGTGAATGCAAATCTAGCTTAAACAGAGAAGATGATTGCAAGCAATTTGAAAGTTGCTCATGTAATAATTCTCTTAGCTCCAATCCTGTGTTCATATAGGACTCCGAAGCAATTCATATACAAGTAACCCCTTCAAAAAAAATCTAATTTTCAAACTGTAATCAGGTGTCAGTTCAGAACCTGATCTCTCTGGAAAACAATGTCTGGTTAAAGGATGTCTAAGGACCATCAGGCCCCACAACCTTATAGCAGAAGGTGAGCAGCACCTCCTGAAAGCCCATCTGCTCAGCACCGCGCTGATTAGAGCCAACCGCCCCTCTGTCTGCAGCAGACTGGGTGACGTTCTGTGTATCAGCCGTTCAGGAACTTGTAACATTATCAAGATGATTTAAAATATTGGACTGAACATAGATATCAATGATGCAGATTCACTATTTAATTCTGCTGTTGTTTTTGTAATGCTAACAACTGTAATTCTGTTAATTTGTACTGACTGCTCTAGACTGGCAGAAGTGCATGGTCATGCAAAGCCTGAACAACTTGAAGCATCAGTGAGGACAGAATGACCTAGCCTGCAGTTAAAGCTGTGAAGTACGAAAAACTGTTCACTGTAGCAAAATCTCTTTACGTTAATCATATAGATCATACCAATCCTTCCGTGAAACAGGTATTTCTTTGTGAAGAAATCTATGTTACATACAGTGGAAGGCACCTGTAAGCAGGTGAAATCCTTTAAGAGATCTTGCTGTGCTTGAGTCGTAGTTTAACAACTTGCCAGAAGACAACAGGAACAAGCAATAATTGTGTGAAATGGGTCACACAGTGTCAATGGGACAGAGGAAGAATACCAGGACTGAGAAGCACATGACTGAAAATAATCTGCTCTAACATTCAAGGTCCTGCAACAATGCATGGTGTTCAGCATTTTAAGAAGTAATTGGCATGACTTGGAGGCACTGTAAAAGCTTTTTGAGTGTGTCATTGGTCCATGACCATGGATTGATGCGATCCTCGAGCAGGGATTTAAATGGATCACTCTCAGAGCTGAAATTATTACAAAGAAACATATATTTTAAATGAGTTCTGCTTATAAAAGGTAACACTCAGATCGGTAGTTAAACAGCACTGCGACAACAGTGAACTTTGTTTTGTTGCAAGATAACTTAAATTTTTATCAATAGATGCCTAATAATGAGAACTGAACGAGGAAGGCCCTGTATAGTTTTGTTTTCCCACACATTGTCAAAAATGGCCCTCTCTAATAGTTTATACTTGTGTCCACCCTATCAATTCAGTCTTTGGCAGAGGGAAAAAAACATCCCCTTGAATAAAAGATCCCACGCACTAGGCAGCAGTTTTCTCTGCTTTTATCCTACTTCCATTTTAAGAAAATATAATTCTAAAACCCTGTAACGATGGTGACTCAACTACCTCTCCAGGTGATTTATGCAGTAACTTAATTCTCCTCAATGTGTTTTCTGTTCATATCTCACCTGGATGGCTTTTCATTTTAGTTTTTGACCATGAACTCCCATGCTGCACAGAAAGCAGGCATTACTACCTTCCTTGAGGACTCTGAACAAATCCTGCAATGTTAATATGATTTCCATCCATCACTTGTCACATCCTCAAACAGGAATTATAACAATTAATTATAAATAATAAGAAATCCTGATACATCACACCTCTTTAAAGTCAAAAATGAAATTTCTCTTGAGTTGTTCTCTCTCTGGGACCAGACTGGGATGTTCTGACTGCATCTTTAACTGTCTCGTCTTGCTCTTTAGAAGTCCTGTCAAAGGCTTCCTCACCATCTTGCTTACAAGGCCATTCCTAGTCCCCTTATATACAGCTTTTTGCTATTACATATCCTTTTCTTATTATGTATCCTCTTCTGCTGTTGACAGAGACAAGTCTACTCTTGTCTTTGAATATTCCTTCCACTGAGATTCTCAGTTTCCTTTGCAACACACCCTTCGCCAATGAATATACTAATTTTCCCCTTTTTGCCTTCCTCAGGAATTCTGCAAATTCCTGATTCATATCACAACTTGTCTTTAGTCCTTTAGCTACAAAAAATTCCAAAATTATATTTTCATTTAAAGAAACAGATTCACAATAATAAGTGCAAATGAAGTATAATTTCAGGCACTTTCTGCTACGCTTAATGGGCACTACGTACAGAGCTTTTACACCTGATAAGCTTTGGCACTTAAAAATGGTAGTGTTTCATTGTAAAAGCTCATGCAACAGCACTACTTGTCCTTTCTCATGCAGCGTTAGTAGCCAACTGTCTTTTTAAATTACTAGAACTGATTAAAAAATTTGAATATTTATTTAAACCAGGGCTCCTTGCATCAGGCATTTAATGTCATGGACTTACTCATACACAGTCGTCCATCCATTTTCATCGCTTTTGGTTGCTAAAAGCCCCGTGTTTCCAGGATATGTCATCAGAGCCAGGTTGTAGCCTTGGGCATAAACTCTTTTCAGAACTCCATTGCTGCTTATTGTCAGCCAGTACACCTGGCCCCCCGGCACCACGACCCACAGGGGCAGCCCGCTCGTGTCCCTGCGGATGTGAACCGAATTCCCGTTGCTGCTGGTGATGGTGCCAATGTCCCCGTCCCCGCTGTAGGTGAAATTGTAAATGTAGTCCCTCGTTATGAGGTTCAGCGTGTGCAGGTGGGTGCCGTTGACGGTGAACTGATACAGTTCTTGGTCGGCTGGCGACGCGATCTCATACATATTCGTGTCGCTGAGGTGAGCCTTGTTTCGGCTGACTGCACGGATGCGAACGTTGCCAAGGTCTGCTACGTACAGCGTGTCATCAGGAGAGACGGCTAGAGAAGAAGGTGCTTTCAGCTTTGCATCTTTGGCATATCCACCATCACCTGGAGGAGAAATGGTAATTTTAGTAATCTGTGATGTCCATACTTAATCTGATCCCCCATAGCCTGACACGCTGCTTTTCCTCTGTACCGTTTACAGCTCAATGAAAGAGTATCTTCTTCCAACTAATTAAATCCATATTGTCTAAGGTCGGTGCAATTCTAAATCAGTCTCAGTGAAGACAAACAAGAATATAAATTATCTAATTTACACCATTTTTGCTAAGGCCAAAACCCTGCTGCTCAGGAAAGCATTAATGGCAAAATTGGGAAAAAAAAAAACCACGACACCTGAAGTTTCATTCCCTATTATTTGTCTGTTGTCATGTAGATAAATAAAATTGTGTTATAAATAAAACAAACATAAAATGAAACCCAGTAATTCAGCTAAAATGACACCGAATCAAAGATTAGTTTATACTTATTAAAAACTCAACACTACAGGAAAACAAAACAAGAATAACAGTCAAAAAGGGCTTTGAGAAACCACCCCATCCAGTATCACTTGATAATTTACTTGGTTTGCGTATTTTAAAGGTTTGAGGAGGATATTTGCATTATCATAGGCTGTATATCAAAATGACTTTACATGAGCAGGATTTTCTGTAACTAGCAAGAAAGCACATTAAACCTCATTCTTAGAGAAAAACACATTACTATTTGTATTGCTCCCCTTCCCCTGAGTGAGAAATGAAATTTGGTGATGATTTTGAGTGTACCTTGTGCTTCCCCGGAGATGGACAAATTAGGTGGTCTTCTGGCCCTGCCTTTCACCAACCCAGAACCAGCAGCATCATTAGATACATCACAGTTTTCAATTTTTCAGCACTGAGGGCAGTTTTCCTCAACAGGAATGCTGATCAGGATCCTTTTCAGCACTGGTCTGCCACACCAGCAACAGGCTGGCAGCGCTTGGCAATGCATGTGAAGCTTTGATTATCATTACAATGCTGGGTCAGCAACCCACTTTCTCTGGAAGACCATTTACATTTTTTTCTCTCCATTCTTGACATACTTAATGTTTCCTTGTCAGTAATTAACCTTTTACATGAAATGGGAGGCTTAAGAATTATGATGACATTATGGAGCTGAACACGGTGGATCTTAGAGACAGCAAGATGACAACATACTGCCCCTCTCTGTATATGGGAATGCTGTCCTTTTGTTTCATTATGAAATATGCTTTTGTGAAAAAAAGCTCCACAATTTGTTTTGGTGCATGCAGGGCAGAGGAGCTGTGTTGCAAGCCTGGCACTGGCTGTTCCAGCTTAAAACACACAAAGAACAAAAAATTCCGAACATGATGTGTTTGCATCATTTTGCTGGTTGTGCAGCGTGACACAAGTGATAAGAAGACAAAAGGTAGTGTTTTCCACTGGATGTGGAACACCTTTGTACTCTTCTTGTTGAGAGGGGCTGCCTGGTCCACTAGTATTTGGGTGGCACCTGCAGTGGGGCTGGTACCGGCTTCACCATGGGCAAACCCAGCTGCCTCTGAAAGGCAGACTTGGAGCTAATTTTGAATGGTGTGTAACCTCTCTATTAAAAGAGGAAAATTTAAGATGATCCTGAGGTTCCTTCAGTGCCAACTGGAAGACTCACATCTCTGAATCCAATGGATTAAATCCACAAAGAGCTGCTGATAAGCTTTTCAGCTTTCTGAGGAAACAGAATCATTGCTTGTCTTTCCTTCCCCTTGTCACTTTGCTAATCTGTGCCAGGGGATCTCAACAGATAAGAGACAGGAAATAACTAACATCTCCTTACCTGAAAAACAGTCACAATTCGGGTCAATCTTGCAGTCACAGTCTGATGGGGCTCCAGCGATTACAGAGATCTCACCGTTGGTTGTGACCTGTTGGATACGGTTGATCTTTCTTTCATCTGTCTCTGCAATGTAGAGTATGCCGCTGTGAGACACGGCAATGGCTCTGGCTGACTCCAGGGTTGAGTGGATGGCCACCTTGCTGACGATGAAGTGGTCGATGCCCGGCACCTGGCAGTGAATGGGGCGCCCTGCAATAATCCGCACACGCCTGTTCTCAGAGATCTGCAGGACGATGTTGTTGTCCAGGACGTACAGTGAATTGTCTAGAGGGTTCACCGTGAGGTCTGTTGGCCATTCTAACCGCACCTGGAAAAAAAATTAGGGGGAAGGTGGGGAAAAAGAAAGAAAAAAAAGAATGATTAATACAGGAAGGCAGTTTAATTCAGCCATCTCTGATTACCTGTCCTGTAACCCATCACACTACCATAACATCAAGGCACTCGGTGGATTCACCCAGCACTTCTTCTCCAGTATGTACCTTTAATTGTGTTTGGTAAAAGAAGTTTCAAAAAACATACTCTTTTCTGAGGTCCAGCTCCAGTGTGGAACAAATCTCGGTTTGAAAAGTAATTTAGCACCCTCTGAGAGGTACTTGCACAAGGTCACTAAGGTGGGAACTTTATTATACCTATGCAGTCATGCAAATAAAAACACACACTTCATGTCACATAACATCAGCCAGAAATTTTTCCAGGTCTGAATGTTATTGTTTCAAGGTTGTTGGAGTGGCAAACAGTTAGAGGTTGTCAATGTCCTAACACTTTAATTGACTGTTAGGACAAAAGGAAAATTACATACTAGAAGAGTACGATGCATTTCCACCATTTCTTTACTAAGCAAGAGAAGTTAGTAAGACTTATAATCCATAAGAAATATAACCTCCTTCATTCTTTGTAACATAATAATACACCAACATATCACAATTTACATGATACAATAGCCAAGCCGTAACTACTTATGATTTCAGTCACAGATTAAGTAAATTCTTCATATTGAATGTTAGGTTTTTGCCTTTTTCCATGAAGGTGAGAGTGCCAACCAAGCAAAGTTTCCAATTGTGTATCTGATACATATCTGTTGCATCAGGATCTGGAGAATTAAACACGCTCCCAATTAAAGGTGGGGCAGTCTATCAACCTGAAAGCCAACCAGTATGTAGGATGCTGATTGTACTGGCCAGAGCTTCAAATTTCTCCTGTTGAGAAAGTTCAACAACCAGCGCAGGATCGCTGAACTGGGAAACAACAATGGAGCAGACTGGTCCCTCTTGGCAGCTAGCGGCCAGTGGAGGATTTGGAGTGCAGCTTGTCTACGGAAAGGTCAGAGAACAACTCAGCCACCGAGATTGCAAAACAGCGTATTTTTATCTCTCTCAGGATGCTTTGCTTGTTATTCCTCGTGAAGAGATGGCTGCTTTTATCTGAGTGGAATTTTTCTGGACTAAATATTTCAGTCATCAGAAGAGAATAAATACCAGGCTAAAATGTAATGGTTCGATATGCTTTACATGTCACAAAAAGCTTCTATTATTACATTTACTGATTTTGTTGCTGTTTTTGCTCATTTTTCCACTGTGCTAATTAAAAGATCTATGAATGTAGAGACCGCAGCTGCTAATACAATGCTCAGCGCTGCGGAATACCATATGGTGGAGCGTGTGGCCATCGCAAGCCACCTGCTCGCTCGGGGTCAGCTCAGGAACCAGGCTGGAGGCCAAGTCTCTCCCTTTCTCAAGCATCAGTATTTCCTAAATAATCTCATTTCCACAAGTACATTGCTGGGTTGATCGCTGATGTTCTAATAAAGGCAGGGCACGGTGGCTGCCGTGTCTTGTCCCGCGTGGTTACATGGCACAACTGCGAAGGCTCACGGAGTAATCGAACCCCTCCTTGTGCCCAGTCCATTTTACCAGACAGCATAATAACTGGCATTAAGACTAATGCTGTTGGGTTCACTTCTGAACCAGCTGGTAGAGTCCTTCCAAATGATGATAAATGTGGTGAAACACTTGGAAACAGATTCCTCCCATCAAGGTGCTGATTTCTGTGCATGCATGGGGCTGCCCAGATTCCACCCACTGCGCTAGGGCTGGTTTACATGGAGCTAGTAGCTCAGGCTTCAACAGAGAGTTCAATGGGACATCAAATAAAACTCTTTAGTTAATATTAAAATCTCTACAAGGCTCTCTTCAGGAAATTTGGAAAAAACCCATATTTGCAATGTAGCTTTAATGCAGAACATTTGATTGCTCTATCAAAGTAAATAGATTATTTTTAATGGGAAACAGACACCCTCAACTTTAACATCCTCCTTCACAGATCACTCTGCTGTAAAAATAATCTTTGATTAACCGCAACGAGATCATCAGTGATAAAAACTTCAGGCTGAAACTATTTTTGCCATAATGACTCTGCGTAGCACCTGCCACATCTTAATAGCTGGTGTTCCTTTGTGGCCCAGCCACGCTGCCTTTGCCCACTGAATAATTTGAATTCCTCCCACTCTGCAGGTATTCTTGGTGTCTTGCAGGTAAATGGGGATGGGGTTGGGCCAAAACAACTTTTTTTTTTTTTTTTTTTTTACTGGTTGATTTGAGGCTGACTTGGTTTATTGAGATAGAATAAACTTTTATGCAACCGTCCATTTCACTTTCAGCAATATGCCTAAAGCTCAGTCTCAACAGCTGTTAACTGCCAGCACATTTGCTTTCAGACTGATCACATCTGTAAATCTAGCTGCATTATGGTGAAAATAAATAAAGTTTTAGCTGGAAATATCTAAATGATTCTGGTTACTACACCAGAACCATTGCCTATCTCTCTGCTCTGAAAAGGTCACAGAAGGTACGGCTAAAGCTTCTCCTTCCTGGGTTTAACGTGGTCAAGGATGTATTAATGGTTTAATCCCAGGTGAAATATTAAAGCTAGTGTGCACCTATCTGGAGACTGCAGCACAAAAACCAGCTGCTGCTGCCTGCAAGCTGATGCTAGTGCAACTGGAGGGGAAAAAAAGGTGAAATTCACCAATTCAAATCAAACATACACACAAACCCTGGAGCATTTCCTAATCTGAAGAAGAATTTCACAGATTTACACAAAATATGCACTGTTCTCGTCACAATGAGACTTCAAGGCTTCTCAAACTGGTGTAAACTGGGGCTGCTGCAGTCCCACCCCAGCCCTGTCCCCTGTGCAGCCCCAGCAGCAAGGCCAGTGTCCGGGTGCTCCTACGGAGAGCAGGCTCAGGACAGTTTGCTGGCTAAAAACTAATCACCTAAATCAGCTTAAGCTGAAGTGTAACTGCACCCTCAGGTTTGCTGGTACCTTGAAAAGTCACCAGTTGTTTCTTTTCTCTTAAAGCAAGCTGCCCTCTGGCAGGTTTCTGTGACCAAACCATCAGCTGTGCTTCATTCAGAGCCAATAAACATATTGCAGAGGAGAGCTTCAATTCTCATCAGATACGACTGTGCCTATTTAAAAGTTTTTCCAGACAAAACCTCAGTTAGGATTAGAATATTAAATCAGTTAACATACTTTTTAATTCGAAGCAGTACTTATAGGCTCCCGTAAAAAGCCCTCTCCCATTTCCGTATATTTTTTTGGTAACTCAACATTGGGCCAGTTGCAAGTGTTTTTAATTATATGTGATGGGTTCTTCTTTTGAACAGTGTACCGAAATGGCATCACTGATTATCCCGTTATAAACAAGCAGACAAGGTTTGTTCACTAGCAGTCAGTACCTCACATTTTTCACAGAGTGAAGTTTTCAGGTGACAATTCTGGTTTGGTTCACAGGAGACTGAGCATATGCAATGGAAATCACTGGCGAAACAAGTGAACCCTTGAGCAATGAGACCTTTCGCGTATAGGTATTAACATGTCAACTTTTCTGGGAATTCAGCGTTTAACTGTCAAGATAAAGGCTCCAGCTATATCTAATCATCAGTCTCTGGTTTGAGAAGTGCAAAATTAACACCTACTGGTCTGGCTTTCTAATACGTTTTTTCATGTCAAGTGTTCTGGAAAAAATCAAAGTGCACTGAGGTGGCTTCAATTTAAATGAATTTTCGCTGGGAGACCTACGCTTAGGTAGTTAAATAGCTCTCAGACCAGAATGGTATTTTTTGTGTTTGTTTCTTTCTTGCAAAATACATATGCACTTGTATAACTACCTACCTACCTATCTGGTTTTGAAATATTTATTTTTCCCACAGCAAAGCTATACAACCAAATAAATGAGTTTTTCTTTTTGCAAAGTAGCACTGATAGGAGAGCCTGCACTCATATGCTTCTTAAACATACACGCCCGCACACATGCACATATAAGCGCTAGTTTGTGAAGAACTCTGGTTTACTTTTTGGTTTTGACCATATGGCTAAAACTTTCCACACATTTTGCATGACATTTTACGGCTGTGGCATTTTGGGTACTATTTTAAACAAATCAGATCAAACAAATCCTACCTTCACCTCAAAGTAAGAAAAGTTAAGAGGGAAAAATTTATCCCTGTCTGCAGATGCAGCTTTCAAGAGCTTAACTGCTTGGTTGCGGGGGTAAATTTCACTGGGGTAAGTTCCATTTATCGTGGATGAAAAGAAGGTGCATAAATCCCTAAAAAGGCTTCACCACCGCTTTGAGTTCTTTCCATGCACTGCTTGTATATTTGGATTCCGCTTCATGTAGTAGCATGAAATTAATGCCAAAATTTTTCTGATCGTCCTGACGGATGGATTACTTCCTATCTGTACTGCTCAGCTTCAAGTACTTCTGTTTGTGGTACCTTCACCTTTATTCAGCTCTACCATAGGCATTTGCAGACCGGATCATAACATCCTCCATATCTCCCTTTTGCTGCTAACTTCCTTTTTCATCTCTTCTTATTTATACTCACTTCAGATGATGTTTTCAGGCCAAAGCCTTTTACTCACCACATCCTTCTAAATAGCGTTTTTCTCTCTTCTCACCCAAACTCTTCTTTCTCCTTCCCTCTGCGAGAGGAGTGGCTCCGAGGAAGGACCCACAGAGGCGGCCCGTCAGGAGGGAGCGTGTGGTTTACCAGGCTGAAGGAGGCTGGTTCTGCTTCCCTGAACTTTCTGCAGGATGTCTCACTACCATGTATTTCTCTCTATTTTCTCACAGTTGACAACCACGGATATTTTTTCATCATTTTCTGTCAGTTTGTGCTCACTCCTGGGCTCTTTCTTTTGTTGACACTGACTGTCAGCTCCTCTCAGCAGCTGAGCTTCTCTCCTAACGGCACGCAGAGCCAGAATTGAGCTCCTGTGTGGGGAACTCTGCCCCGTGGTGGGATTACAGCCTCCTCCCACGCTGGAGGAGCCTTTGTTTCTCATGCTCCTTATCCTGCATATTACAAAATTCAGAATTATACAGTTCAGCTGTAGCAGTCCCTGCTCTAACCTTTACAAATGTTGCTCTCTGCATTCATCGGTCCCCAGTGAAAAACTCAAATAAAGGAGTTTTGCAGCCTAACAACTGCTGTTTTCTGCCCTGGGCTGGCAAAGCAGCTACGGCACATTTATAGATGCAGCTCAGAGGTCTGAGGCCACCAGTTCTCCAGCATCACGGCTTGAGTAGTCTCCCTGTCAACCTGCTTTTGCCGTCAATTATTTCCAGCCGACAAGGGACCCAGCGCAGGAATGTGAAGGCAAGGCACCATTCCAACAGTTTTCACGGCTTTTCTTTGCTTCGCTTGCCACGAGCTTCGCTGTGCTCTCACTTTGCAGCTCTCTTCTTGTTGCATAATTTCTTTTTTATGATTTTTTTTCTGCTTCACAACTTCAAAGACCGTACGAGGAATCTTGGGTCTACTAAATCAATAGGAAAAGTTGATTTCTATGGGGACTGGTTTCGCATCATCTTTATTTGATAATAGAGGGAACATTATCCAGAATCGCAGAAGCCCATTGACGATGAAAATCGATGAGACTTAGACTCCTAAGCCATTTAAGTCTGTTTAAACATGGTACCCGTGGTTTGTACAGGCTATGAAAGAAATACTTTGTTAAATGCCCAGAAGGAATTTACGAAGTATTTCGAGCAGGCTGGTACCTCTGAGAGGAGGAATCTTAGACTCTTCAATTAAAATATCTCAAAATAGTCCATGAATTTGAATCTAACCCAAACACGTCTCCGGAGCTGGAGTGGGAATAGATGTCCTCCAAATACACCACTGCAGTTAATTTGCATGGCCAAAAGGAGGGAGTGGGACCAGGAGGAAATCTAGCTAACAACAGGACCGTTTCCATCCTGCCTCAATTTCTAACTGTGCTTCTAGGTCCTGTGCTTCTCAGATGAGGCAGCACAACAGTGAGGTTGCATAAATCTTAATAAATCTCTCACTAGGTTTGGCTTGATGTTATTGTTTTGGGCTCAGAAATTCTGGGTACCAGTGTGCTGCCAATGCAGAAAAGGTGGGAGGAAGATCTGTGAAAAAATCACCCAAATACTCTGACTCTGCCCTAAATCCTGAGTCAAACTCAAAATTAAAATTTAAATTAAATTCTTGAAGTTAAAACTTCCTTCAGATTTATGCCCAGGAAACTGTCTCGGAGGCCAGCACTGCTCCTCAGGGCAGCACTCCCCAGACCAGGGCTGGGCAGAAATGGGGGGGACTGGGGCAGCGAAGGACGAGGAGCTGCTGCCAGGAGCTGCCAGTCGGGCGTGTGGGAACCACAACTGCATCCTCAGATGGATCTGGGCTGCAAAACACATTCCTGAAAGGATCAGAGCAAAGGCTAACTCCACAGCTTTCACAAGAAAAGGCAAATTCACTTCTCTGATTTAAGCATTCCCTGAAGAGTTACACCATTAAACTCACAAACACAATTTCTGCAAGTGAAAGGAAGAAGGATGGGAAAAATAGATATTCTGCAATCCGTGTGTATGGCAGGGTATCTTCTATGGCAAATTCCTGCACAGACACACAATTCAACAGTACTGGCTTCTTTAAATCCATTCCAATCCTTTACCAAACTGTAGCAGAGAGTTAAAGCAAAACTACTACAGAAAAATTTGATTTTTATCTTTAAATTATACACATTTTTTTCACATGGAAATAAAAAATTCTAGGCAGAACAAGAAGCTGAAGTAATTTGAGTCCTTTTACAGAAATTAGCTCGAAGATTAATTGCTATCATGACATGATTTTCTGCAATTAATTTTTCACAGGTATTTACACAATAGGTATTTCAACTGAGCAAAATTAATGTAATCTAACTAGCCGTCATGCTGCATTGAAAACAAACAAATGCTGCTGTTAAACTTCAAATAGCGAATAAAAAAATTAGGCATCTTGCATTCTGCAGAACAAACAAGACAACTGCACTCCATGTAGGAATCCTTCCATGTGAGTATTTACATTGACTAGATACTTGCAAGAAAACGCACTGGAGAGTTTTTGAATCTAGTCTGAGACTGTAAGCAGGCACTCTGTTTTAAATTTATGTCAGCTAAGGGCATGGGTTACTGCTGTGATGCGTATTTGGATATCCGTTATCAGACTGTGCCAGAAAAGCTTGCAAGGATAAAGTTTAGGACTAGTGTTTTCTCAAGCAAAATTCAAGAAATATCATCCAGCTAAATAATGTATCTCAAGCCTGGGAAGGATACAACCTGGATGTAAAAGGAGAGGCACTTGGTTTTTTTGCCTTCCAAAAAGGGTCTAGACAAAGCGTTTAAAAGTGCACCTGAAATTAGGTTTCCAACAGGTTCCTCATCAGGCAGCTACAGTTCTTAGCAGTTTCTAGAATCTCTAGATCTAGAATTTCTAGACAGTGCTAGATCTAGAAATGTCCTTTAAAATCATATTTTCTTTATTCCTTCAAACCAAAACCAAAAAGACTGAAGCAAATACCATAAGTTATAAATCCTTCTGGATGAGACAAAAATTATTTCAAAACGAAATTAGTTCCTTATGCCTATGCTACTTATACCAAGTTTCAACCATTTCATTTCTCCCAATTCCCCAAATTTTTGGCCTCACTTTTGTGAGCCATCCAACACACTTATTATGTTGATGGTAGTAGCAGCAAAAACCCCATTGGTTTTGTTGTAACTACGGATATCGACACAGAAATATAACTCTGAACTGGCAAGAAAAATAGAAGAAGAAAGAAATACATATGGATGGAGGACCTAAAGGGTTTTCCATCATATCATGACTTTCCCGAGTTCTCACCAGAGACAGCTACATGCTGTTCAGTTTCCCCTTTTGCTTTGAGCAGTTGATTGAATGGCTATTGAGTGATGTTCAGACATTTATGATTTTTCCTGCAATGTGACCTACATTGCTAAACTTCATAAATTTATTCTCCAAGGCAGTGTATCATTTTGCATGCCATATCCATCCCAAAGGAATCTATCAGCAGGAGATGAGGCCCAGTTTGTGAAGCTGAATGTCCTTCAGACATTTTTAGCTAATTTGTTTGTAAATGTGTTATTGTCAGAGTAACATACTGCATAAAATGGTGCTCTCCATCATTCTGTTCGCATCTCTCTCTCTGGCCTAAACTTCATAATGCACAGCTATAAACGGAGCCTCTGCATGGCATGATACAACTGGATACAACCAATTTCTGTCTTGACATTTGCATTTTTTTTTTTCCTCCACTGACACAGTGTCATTTTTTGTTCCTTGGCAGAACCAAGGGTAGAAAAGATGCTGAAGCAAACATGGGATGCAAAATCTGAGCTGTCATCACCCAGGCTACAGCTCCTGCCACGTTACTCTCTGTGGTCGTCACAGCTTACTTTTGTTTGCCTTCAGCAGCTTGCAAGCATAACTCGGGGAAAAACCAGTCCTAATAACAATGATGATGGAGATATCACTAATACCTCCAAAGCAGCACTTCTTGGTACTAAAACCTTTTCAGTCTTTGTTTATAACTAGCTTTGAGACCTGAGAGGCACCCAGGCAGCAAGGGAACAATACCCTCTAGAGTGCCCTCGTGCTGACATGCTTCAAAGTCCTGCCTTGTGCAAGCTGTTACGATTACCGTGCTGGTTTGACAGGATTTGCAGACTTTCAGGTTCCCCTTAGCACCTGGAGCAATTTGCAGGCCAGAAGTATTGCTGTGCTGGCTTTTTTCACCCCCCCCCCCTCCACCAGTTCTTGTGATGCAATGCTTTCAGCCATGCAACCGTACCCACACTTTCTTTTACAGCTTTTGCTGCTATGTAAAATTTCAATGACCTGACAATAGAAGTAAACGCCTGTATCACTTTTTTTTCACTTACACTGGTTTTATGCCTTCTTTTCTGGAGGCTTTCTCCTGATCTGTGCTTTCGTAAAGACCGACTAGGAGTCCAAAGACCCATCCTCGCTCCTCTAAGACGTAGGACAATCTTCCTTTGACCTAGTCAACGCAACAATTTCTGTCCCAGCAGCGTGCAACATCTCTGCAGGAGGGACACCACCACCTCTGAACACAGCTGGTTCCAAACCTACCCTGTGCTCAAACTCCAGAATTCTGCCAGCCCATGTGGTCTCCCTCCCCTTAATGCTGGGCAACATATCCAAATGCCCAAACCAGAACACATGCACGTCATGCCCAGTATACAGATGAGGCTTGGTCTGGAAGTTCGCTCTCTTGCTCCATGCTGTCTCCCTCTGGGTCACTCCTCTCTCAGGGTCATCTTGGTCTCTTGGACACTTGGGCGGCATTTGGCGAGCGCAGAGGTTTCTGTGAGTTGGGAACATGCACCTGGGAGCACCTACGCTCAGAGCTGAGTTGCTGCCTCCTTGCCAGCCATCCAGTTCTTATACAAGTTTCTTCCTTCTTGCAATTTCTTATTAGAAACAAATGATTAAAAAACCAATTTAAATCTGGCTCTGTATAGCAGAAAGAGAAAAGTCACGAGCAGAGGTCTGTCGGGTCTCCTTCACTCCACCATCAAATGTCTAACACTCCCTACCTCAACCATCAAAGGAAACGATGCAATTGCTGGAAGTTGATTAAAATGTACATAGTCTTTTACTCAGTAGTAATGCATTATTTATGGCAGATAATTGAAATAAATTGCTGTTTTTGCAGGTGACCAATACAAAAAGAGCACTTGGGCTTTAAGGAAAAATTGAAGTGTGACTTCATGGCATGCTATCTCACTTCGATGACTAATATTTCAAATTCAGTGATCGAATAATTTGATTAGAATATAAATTAGGTGTGATGAAACCATCCTGCTTTCTGTTTGATATTCTAAAAATCCCATTATACACCTACAAGTTTGATTCACAAGCTCTCACAGACTTTTTTCCACCTGAGGTTCTAATCCTATGAGCCTCTCTTCTCTCAGTTCCTCTTAAAGAAAGGCTACTTAACCTCTCCTCTGCCCCTGGAAAAGCTTATTTTATCTTCTACCTGAAGATCCTTTTTAAAAAGGCTTTCAGCTTGGTTTTGCTTCAAAGTACGGATACTAGTGACTGCTTGTTCTTGCATATGTTATTTTGTCTGGAATTTTTTTACGGTTCCCAAAGACTAAAACTTATTTAATTGAGGGGGGGTGCCCTCATTTTTGAAAAGGTTTGGAAATGCCGCAGTAAAGGCTCTGTTTTGGTCTATTTTTTCAGAAAGACATAGATTCTCTTAGGATACAGTTGCTCCTTGCTACACACTCGCTACTCACTACCCTTTCAATTAAGCTTGGACAAGCACTCGGCAAAAAGCCCTGGTTCCACTGAAGTCAGTGGCAAAGCAGTTGCTGATTTTGCTGGGGCCACGACTTCCACTCCAGTTAGCTTCTCCTCCAGCAAAGCCAGAGAAGAAAGCACATGAAATTAAGCAGCAGAGTAAAAAGAAGCAGAGAATAAGACAACCTTATACTGGAAAAAACTTCCATCTTTTCTGGGCTCCTTCATGCAACAAAAATTTGAAAAAAATAATCATAAAGATCTTTTCTAGAAAGAAAAAAGCCCTGAAAGTCTTCTGTAGGGAAGACCACAAATAAAAATTCAAGGGCCTACAACTTGTCATTTCATGCAACTAAAATTTGAAAAAAATAATCATAAAGATCTTTTCTAGAAAGAAAAAAGCCCTGAAAGACTTCTGTAGGGTAAAAATTCAAGGGCCTACAAGACTTGTCATTTCTGCTTTTGTGTGCTTTTTGTTCAGCAATTTCACAAATACACATAAAACATGTTACTGCAAAGCAATGAAAAACACCGTTCAGAGATTTGGAATATTTATGATGCATTAATTACACCTAACCAGAGCAGTGTATCAAAAGCCTCACACAGGTAAAGGACTAAAATCAAGAGCAGGGGTAGTTTTGCAATACTTTCCTACAGTGAAAACAAAGCTGTTCCTTTTTGATGGCATGCAGCTCTCTAATGCAATGGGAATATTATGCATCTGGTGTAAAAAAAAAAAAGCCAACAAGAATGAGTTTTGTGCTTTCTGCTTTTAGAAGAATGCAGTACATACTGTTGGGTCTGTAGAGAAACACCTGAAGGCACAGTGTGTTTTCCTCTGACCTGCAAACTAATTCATTAATTGGCTCCATGTAATCCTGCAGTTGCTTGGTGATATCCTACTCTCACCCTGGCTTAAAAGTACTTCAGCCTAGAATCAATTTGGTTTCACGCTGGCAGCTTGCTCCCCCTGTTTCTCACCCATTCATCAGATCATATTTTTGTCTTTCACATTTTCCCTTCCTGCCTCCAGACGTACATGGTGAAAGTTCTGTTCAGGCTGTGCTTTGCTCCGATGAGCAGACCCTCATCGCTGCTTTCAAGTGAGGTCACCATGTCCTGGGAGCCTTTTGTTCTGCTCCAAAGCCTTCCACAACGCCACTGAAGCATGTCGTGCCGGTGCAGACGCCGGTGGGGAGCGCCCGCAGCGCTTGTGACTGCGGGAGCAATGTCAGTGTTTGCATTTTTTTGAGATACATAATACATTTTCAGGCAATTGTGCTCATCTTCACTCTTCTTTTCCAGCACTCTGTCTCCCATGTCACTATTTCAAATAAGTCATCAACAGCATTACTTATTGCTCTCTCCCCTCTCCCCCATCACTCAAAGCAGGCTGTCCAGGACACGGCGTTCTTGCCACGTGCGGGTTGCCTTTAAACCCTGTTCTAGAAATCTGCCTTTTAATCTGACCTATGCAAGCAAATTGCCTACGTCAGTAACACTGTCACATTTTTATAAGGGAGCAAAACATTTTGCAGTGTCACGGAAGTTTATGTGAAGCGACACAATATAGATGGTTCCCTCACGTGGAGAACTGCTGAACAAAGGCTGATGAAGTGCAAATGTCAAGAAAAAGTCTTCAAACCAGACCTTTCATTTTGGAACACAGCAGTGACAGTTATTAACACCATCAATCAGGCTGGAGCTATTGCTTTGGCACAGACTCATGCCTGGTGGGACTGACATCAGCACGAGAACAAGGCCATGGTTACAGGCTGAGAGAAACCTCTTGGGAGTCATTTTCCGTTGCCTGGCAAATGTTGGGTGTCTGTATTTGCAGGGACTGTGCTCGAGATGTGTTTAAACAGTTCCCAAATACTAACTGCTGCCACTCGCACAGATACAAACGACCTGAGGTTGAGAGAGGTGGAAATTCAGCCCACATATTGCTCATGGGAGGAAAGATACAGGAGGAAATTGCAAGATGGTAGAAGAATCTCCTAAATCTCTCCCCAGCTCTCACCACAGCAATGGAGGCAGAAGAGAAGCGAAGCTTATCACTCAAGCTGAGCTGAAGTGTTTTTTACTTTCACACAAAACCTCCCACAACGTCAATAAAACTTCTATGAACACTGGATCTAATGAAGTCTGGTTTCCTAAGGACTTCCGTCTCATGGCTGACTGACTTGGGAGTTTAATAAGATCCAAGCACCAAATGAAGCTTTTCCTGGGGATGGAGCATTTATTAGATCCTGAGTGGAATCTCTGGAGTTTAATAAAAGAAAGCTCACGCTGCAATATTTCCTTTTGAAAGGGCACGTTAGGTCTCTCTCCTCCAACTGGATTAATATTTTTTTATGGGATGTGTAGGAATTTAATTGCTGTGAAGGCTGCTGTTTCTCTACAAATTTGTTTGAAATCGGCCCAGGATTTTGATTTACTGTTAGGAAAATAATACTGACAGACAGACAGGCAGGCATACCCACCCTGTGTGCTCTCATTTGCCATCAATAACCAATAACTAAACGATTTCTGTACACCCTTGGGATGCAGTGAACACTACAAGAGTGTGTACATTTGAGAAATGGAGCAACCTAGAGTCACCTCTGATCTAGACCAGGATCGAGCCCAAATTCATCAGGCAGTGAAACAGAATGCTGGTCGCCTCTCTCTTCCTTCTTTCCCTCTCCACCCCAGTCTCCTCCCTTAGCATCCTGTTGTGCCTTGTGGCCAGGAGACCCTGGTCCCCCCCAGCCAGCTTGCTGCTGGTGCAAGTTCGGAGAGCAGTCAGCAGTGCAGCAATTCCAGAAGTCAGGAGGAGTATTTTAGACCAAATCTTATCTCCCTGGTTTAGAGTACCTACAATAGTTTGTACATTAGTATAGTATTAGTGCTGTAGATTAGTGAGGTGAATATTAAAAATCACAGAAGAAATGAAGGCCAGCATCACCTTGTGATATTCCTGAAAAATGTTTTGCCTTTAAGATTTAGCTCTTTGTCATGTTCTAGTGTTCAGGGTTTCAGAGGCAGCATTTTCAAAAAATATGACCGGCTCTATCAGAACGAAACATACTGGAATAACTGATTTTAATGTAGGTGTCTGCTAAAAGCCTGGCACCAATGGTGAGTGTTGAGTGTATACACATATATACTCATAAACCTATCTCTGAAGAGCCATTTTCTCTCGATTTGCTCCTTATTAACTAATTGAAGAACCCAAAAATCATCTGTGCTGAGAAGAAAAATCATCCAAGTTCTGTACATGCTGAAATAGTGCCGAGAACACTGGTATACCATATAAATACCTCAACCGAATGCCCTTTTCCTTCTAAATTCAGATTAACATCCTCACAGTGAAGCATGAGATTGAAGAAATTCATCAGAGCTTGGTGGTTTATTTGCCACAACGTACAATCTTTTCAACACCAGCTGTCCTTCCCTCCCCCTGTTATGAATGCAGAATACTACGCTTAAGAATGAGAAGGTGGTGAAGAGCAAACATAAAATGATTAATAAGAAGTGTTTCCATCAAAACTGATATTGGAATAAATGATTAAACCTGTTCATATTCAACTCATTTATTAAAGTGAATGCTTAAAGTGAAAGCTTGTCGTCTATGGTAGTTTTCACAATGGGCAGTTATTCTATGTGTTTACTTCAAGAGTACATTTTTGTACTTCAGTAAATCAAGAAATATTGATTTGGAGCAAGTAATTGATTTTTATTGTCAGAACAAATTTAGCTTTGAGAATTGATTTTATTAACCTATTTCGTAAGTCCCTCTAAACACACAATTTGTGAGCAAGCCCCATTCTCTTGATGTAAATGCCATTTGTAATTTGGCCAAAAAATAACTTGTGGAGATGGGCCAAATTCATTTTTTCATTTATGTTTATGCCATTCTGGAATAAACTCAGCAGTCTTGCAAGGATATACAATTGTTTCTGACTAAGTGAAAATATCATTCCCTTATTTTCATTGATATAATTTCAGAGTAACGTGCTTGACTTCAAGGGGATGTGATTATTTCATAGAATTTTCTGGTTATTAGCAACAATTTTGGAAGAAAACTATTGAGCAAATTTGCTACAGTTTCTTTTCAGAACATGCATTTTTGGCATTTATTTTGTGTCTGTGTGTTACTGCGTATGTGAAAAACCTCCAAAGTATGGATTTTGTGAAAAAAATTTCAATAAGCAGATTCACTTAAACCCCCACAAAACAAGTTCTCCAAACAGGAAGCGCTTCCAAAAGCTGTATGTACTGAGATTATCAACAATGTGACTTCACCTATCAGTGACAGAAAAATATACAGGAAGTATTACCATACTTAGACTTAGAAAATGAGACTGGCCACTTCTTAGGGAAACTTGAATATGACATAATTTACTATGTTGTTTAGAATATTTCATAGAATCACAGAATGGTTTGGGTTGGAAGGGACCTTAAAGCCCATCCAGTTCCACCCCCTGCCATGGGCAGGGACACCTCCCACTAGCCCAGGTTGCCCAAAGCCTCATCCAGCCTGGCCTTGAACCCCTCCAGGGATGGGGCATCCACAGCTTCTCTGGGCAGCCTGGGCCACTGCCTCACCACCCTCACAGGAAAACATTTCTTCCTAACATCTAATCTAAATCTACCCTCTTTCAGCTTATTGACTGGCATGAGTTTGCAATTTATCTGAAGATTATCTCAATCTATGTGGTAAGAACATACCTTGATTTCCCAGAATGCTGAAGCGTTTGCAAAACTTTGAGAAATGTGTGGCACTAGTTTCCCGTAGGTGCTGCAGCGTGGAAGCACCTGGATTGTTCATGGGGAAAAAAAAATTCTCCTTCTATGAAAAGAAGGTCCTACCTCAGCTGAATGCAATATGAAGAAGACTTTGCTCTATGACATGCTTTTTCTTATCTATGATTTTGCAGAAGCCCTTTCTCCACGGCATTGGAACTACGCCGCAGAGTAAGGTAAACTAAACCTGTTTCTGGCAAGTAGCCAACCTAACAAAACCCAGGATTTGAAGGCTATTTAAATCTATTTACCAATTTGGCATATTTCATTTCAGCCCACAAAGTTTACCTTTTTGATTTCATTTCAATTTAAAAAATAAAATCACTTTATTTCCACATTTGCCAGACCTCCTGCTGCGACCTATTTGCTAAAGGGTATTTGCATTTCTTAAAAGCAATTGCAAACCATCAAAATTCACCATTTCAGATTTAGTGAGAGATTTTGTTACTGGGCGAAATGAGCAAAAATTTGAACACAAATACACAGCCACGCATCACACGGCCAGTAAAGCAGGTACTTGTAGAGCCTGAGATGCAGATCACAAGGAGAAGGCAGGGAGCAGACGTTGCGCCTGGCACCGCTCCCCGCACCTCGGAGATCTCTAATCTGGTTATTGATGCCCCAGGCAGCTGTTAGATGTATCCAAGAAGCAAGCAAATGTGCTTCAGGCAGCTTTAAGTTCCGTGAAGCATCGCTCCTGCCAGCTGGTACGCAGCAACGGAGCCGCGTCCGTGCCCCAGCTGGGGAGCGCCGCTTGCTGTAGTGGGATCCTGCTTGGCGTCGGCAAGACTGGCTGTTCTGCAAGAGGAGGTGCCAGAGCAGCGGCCAAGGTGCCCAGAAGCCATATCTTAAGACAATTACTAGGCTAGTTTAAGCTTGGGTTTAGCACAACTAAGCCAGTTAACCCTGTTCTGCTTTACATGGAGGCATGATGCATCTACTGGACCAGTGGGAATACAAAGACCTGTCTATCCCAGAGCTGGGAACAGGGAAGCTGAGGTTCCTCTGCCCGCGATTGCAAACGCTTAGGGTGCAGTGACCTGTGAAATGGAACGAAGACACGTTTTTCTCTTTTGACTCTAGCAATAAAATCCCCAAGTGCCTCTGTGACAGCAGCATCAGATTCCATCATTTGTCCCTCTTAAATTTGATAAAAACTGCCCAAAATATTGACCCCACACTCTTCATGTGTACTTAGAAACAAGGAACAAGCTCTCACCATTCTTATGCAAAGTATTTTAACCATGATTTTCCCATTGTGAAGGACTGAGAAAAGGGCAGGGAGAAAAGGAAATGCAAAATTAACTGGATCCTGGCATACACAGTCCATAATATAACTTTACTACGTTACTTGAATGCCTCAAGGGTTTTTCAAGGACAGCTTTTCCCCCATTTTGAAGCTGATTAATTCAATTATTTTTTGGCAAAGGCCAATACCTTCCTTGTGCTGTCTGTAAGTGTGGCTCACTGACTAGCCAAGAGTACTGTTACGTTTATCTATGTATCTTTTTTAGCATAAACGAGAGATATGATAAGTGCCTTTTACTCCAATTTCTTGTACACCGCTCTTGAAATAAGAACTGAAGAGCACTTTGAGAAATGTCTTGAAATGCAGGAGCTTCACTACGATACCGCTGTTGTGTAACTACTTACTGTAATGCTCCTCCACGATTTGGAACAGACTGAGATGTAAACAGAATATATATTTTTTCCATTTCGTAGCACAAGCAAATCACTCTGAATGCTGGACTAAAGGAAAGCACTCTACGCGTGTGATAAACTCCTTAGAAGATATATCTCAGAGTAGCAAGCAACTTTCTAAAGCAGTCAGTATGTATTCTTTATATAAGCCCCTCTACACATTGATATGCCATCTCCTGGAAAAAAAAAATCAGGTGTATAGTTTTGCAGTTATATGGCACATCTTAAAATAATATGTGAATGGAAGATACACTCTATATTGCGCAGTCCAGAATTATCTGATTTATCCAGAATATTCTGATATATAATCCTTGTACAAGAAACTAAGTTATCTGTCTCCACAATGTGTAGAAAAATGACAACACGTGAAAACCAGGTGTCTACCTGAGTGATGTCCATTCCAGAGTCACAGCTCAATGGCTGGGTTGATGTGAGGCCATTCGAACCTATTATTGTTGTGATCACACCGTTCTCATCAATTTTCCGAATCATGGTTCCGTCAACGAAGTAAATAAAACCGTGCTTATCTACAGTGATACCTGGGAGAAGGGAAAGGGTAAAAAAGAGTGTCAGTACTGACATTATCTAGATTAAAGAGTATGAGCTTAAAATGTTTCCTCTCCTTTTAGACTCTGAAAATCTACTGATTAAAAAACAAGTATGATTTTTTTTCCTACCCATTACTTACCGTATATGTATACAAACTGTATATGGAAAGATCATAGCCACATATCAGACTCTTTTACTTACAGAGAAAGGGGGAAGATATGAGGAAGAAACAGAACAGAACAGCAGAGGCTTTGCTTGTAATGCAATTCTATACACACAGAATCAGGCTCTCAATAACTTTGCTTCATGCCATGCTTCACGGTCTCCTGTATTTCAGTGGGGAAACTGAGGCACGGAGGGCTTGCTGCCTCCCACCAGCAGTGTGCAGTACTCATGCCCAGCCCTGGTCTGTCCCAGCCTAACACCTTCTCCCCAGTTCTTCCTGCATTCAATTTGACTTTTCTGTATTGTGTGAACTGTAAGTAAGATTTTTTTTTTTCCCTGAAATGCTGAAAATATAGCTAGAAAAGCACTTCTATTCATGTTAGGTTTGTAAAATCCTTTCTACCAAAACTGCTCAATTTCTTGCTTTAAACTATTTCCAAATTTGCCATTTAAAGTTGCATAACTTTGCAATTATAGCAGCTGCTGTGCACAGCCAAGCTATTTTAATAATGAATTTATGTTCTGCTCCACAGAAATGAAAGGCAGAGGACTTGAACAGATGGTTTGGACAGTGGCTTATATGGTTCTTGATTTTTGTCCCCTGCATTTAGCACAACCAAAGGCTGCATGTACTCTGAGTTTACAAAACACTTGTCTGCACGCCAGTTGAGGATCTCACACAGCAATTCCACATGCCATTAAAAAAAGAAAAAAACATCCAAACTGAATTCCCTCACCTCCCAGCCCCTTTTCCTTATACTTAATCCAATTTATTTAAATACACAGGAGCAGCTGTATCTGGGGGCAAGGCACAGCAAGCAGTCAGGGGGCAGGGGCAGGACCAGGCAGCCTGATGGGGACCCCGCATCTCCCACGGGGATGGGAAAAAGGGGGGACAGCCTCCCCAAGCCCCTGAGTAAACCTGTACCTGGCAGCTGGAAACGCCTGGGGCTGGAGTTTGAGCGTAAAACGCTTTCTCTCACAGTGCTAACACCCAGTGGCAGGGTCCCAGGACAAACTGCCCACAATCGCTTCTTTTCTAAGAGAATGCAGGAATAACGTCCACACCAGATTTTGTGTCATGGCCAGGCGTTAGCGAGGGTTCAACTCAGTTTCCATTCCTTCCTCTGGCCCACAGGGAGGCACCGAGCGAGGCTGGGAAGGCATCACAGGGGGAGAAGCTGTGGGGTACCCCCTGCCATCCCATCCCCACTGCCCAGGTCCCACCCAATGGTGCCTCTTCACCACAGGTAACATTTAGGTGCCTTGCAAAGGACTGAGGGTATCATAACAAAAAAAAAAAAAAAATTCCAAAGGCCACAGTGGTTAACTGTAGCATCTAGGGCTCTTCCTACACTCAGCTTTCAGGCTGGCTGTCAGCATAGTGTCGGTAGCTGAAATTAATTCTTCAAATTGTCAATTCAGTGCATTCGTCTGGCTGTGAGCTGCCGTTAGAAGAGGGGTATTCACCATCCTGTCACCTTCATCCAGGACACAAAAAATGCCTACAGACTGCTGAAGTGCCTCGGGTACAGGGTTAGGCTACATCACTTGATTATGTGAAACAGCTGACCGCTGAAATGTCCCCTTCTCCAGGACAGATGTCACCCGGGGGATTGAAATCACCTGGAGGGGGGGGCTGGATGGGGCAGCTGGGGGAAGGCTGGGAGGTTATAAAAGGGCAAAAGGAAGGGGAGAGATCTTAGGGCTCTGTCTCCCTGCCAGCTTGCAGATCACGGCTCCTTGGTACTGGCTCCCTCAGAGGATCTCTGCTCTTTAATCAGGGAGTAATGCTGCTTTTGGAAACTACAGAATGACTGGCAAGCTCACAGCTGTCATCTGCTTCTGAGAAGTCCAATGATAAATCTGGAGAAGGTTTGAAGGTGAGTAAAGAGTGCATCTGAAAAGCAAAAGGGTTTGTTTTGGTGTTGGGGGGGTGACCTGTGCGTTCTGGTTGCTGGGAAAGGATGTCACCTCTCTCTGTCCCTCATGTATGCTCAAGAGACTTTACACTAAAGAGACCCATGCACAGAAAAGGCCAAAATTAGGAGTGTGTGCAGGGCTAAAGCTGAGGGCTGGCTGCTTCTGCAGAAACAAAGGTGAGGTGTGTGGAGCAAACTGCAAAACCGCTTGATAAAACTGAGCTGCTAAAACATCCACCCTAAAACCCTCACTGAAGCAAAGAGAAATCCAACCTGGTTATTAATGACCATATGAACAATTAATACATAAAGCTAATGAGGTTATTCCAAATGTTTTTCTAAGGGAACACACATGGCAGGAGCCAAAGGAACAAAACAAGGACTTGCACCTTCTGCTAGAAGTCTGCAGAGGCTTCCCCAGGCTTGAGTCACAATTTGTGGTTTAGTTTGTACATAGACACGTTTTCTCTTCAGAAAATGAGGACGACTCTTTTGACTCTGCTATCCCAGCTTGGGGCCACAGGGCAGGTGGAGCTGGGCTCTGAGGCAGGTCCTGATGCTCTGGGGTTCCTGCCCGGGCTCTCTCCTGCTCCATCAGCTTTATGCTCCAAAGCTGAAGCATGCTAATAGGTTATTAGTAGATGGAAAAGCTGCTAGGAAATTGTTCTAGAGTTTTTTATTCAGGGATGTGTGATGGTTGGAGACAAAGGTCTTTTCAGTCCCAGCCTCTCTGCTACTTTCTTGGGAGCCTCCTCAAGGCTCCTTTTGAGAAAATAAAAGCCATGCTGCACTGCTGTGCCAGGGGAGGTATGACAAGCAAAAACCACTGTATGTGGCTGTTGTGGTGTGCACACAGCTGTTGCTGGGGGTGTTTATAACCTTATTGATATTGCATCATGGAGCAATATTAGAAGGGATTTGATTTGTTTTCCAGTGTGTCTCCCAGCTCAAATGAGAAACCTGATGTGGGTGGGAACCGCAACACATGGGCTGTGTCTTACTCTGCCTTTGCAGGGGGGTGGTGCTGCATGGTAAGCAAGGAGCTGTGCTTCTCACCTGGTAGTGCAGCCCTGGATCCGATCCATGCCATGGATAACACAAGGATCTATCACTAGGGCAAGTGCATCTTCTGTTTTGCGCAATTTCCCTGTGAACAGATGGCTGTGTTGGCTGCAAACCATCCATTATATAAAAATCAAAAATTATGCTGCAATGAAATAAAGCTACTCAGCTGTGTTGCTGAATGGATTTCAAACAACTGACTACATAAGAAAACCAAGGATCCTGTAATGTTAATAGTGTACACTTTGCTCTCCAGACATTGCAGAAAGGCAATCTATCTGCCAGGGAAGTACCTGGGCCAGTGTGATGGCATAAACAAGCCCATGTCTTCAGTATTTGTACTAAAGATAATACATTTCTGGTACTTCCTAATAAGCCAATTTTTTCAAGTAGTGGTGTATACACGTTCAACAACCAGTGCTTACTGCTGTTTACTAAAACATAACTTTACCCATTTGAAAAAAATGACTTATGCATTTAAGTCTTGCTGACAAATACCCATCCATTGGAAAACAAAATACAGATTTGTGGCTAAACTGTCCCAATTTATTCACTGAGAGTTGGATTTATTAATGCTCCTGTCACATCTTGCATGATGCTTCACATAATCTGTACTCCAAGAGCTTATTTTTAATCCTTTTCTGACGTGTGGTGTAATGCAGAATCAAATCACATGCAGCACTTCAATTGTGCTTTAATCACCGCGGACCTCGGAGGGGAAACACGCACATGCTGAGTGTAATGAACTGCACTGAGTGCAAGCAGGAACACTGCTCACTGCAGGAGTGAGTAAAAAGGGTCATTTTTAGGTACCTTTTCTTTGCACAATGAGATGTAGTTTGTATTAGGCTCTTGGTCTGATTCTCCCTTTTTAAGGAACCATTGCACTAAGCTCTATGGCCAACTGATGCTGTCTTTGGGCACAAATGTGACCCAATGCACCAATGGCAGACTTGCCTTGCTTGGATATGACATTCCTCGTTAAACACTGATGTCTGAGTAAGCACAAAAACTTGTGCAAGGATTTAGGCTTGTTTTTTGACTCAAGGCTTAACATAATCTCTCTTTCTGAGTAACACGTTTGTACTGAAGGACTGTTTTCAGTCATGCTTAGTCCCTGGGAATGTCTTATATAGAACTAGATTTTGTGCCTGATCATAAACCAGTAGCTCTTATGAACACCTATCTCCACTAGATTTATGCACAGACATCTTGGAACAATATTTATACCACCTTAGAGGTCCTTTAACCAGTACCATTTAAATTCTGTTAACTAATGTTAAAATGGAACTGCTGCTAGTGCACTCACACATGAATACTAAGAAAGACTGCAGAAAAAGTTTTGCTCTTTGTAACTGTTTTCTGCACAGAATAGTACTTAGTAGATGGGCTGGGTCCAAGCGTGGTAAGCACAGAAGGCTGACTATAACCTCTCCTCTTAGATGCCCTCAGGAGTGACTGTGGTTAAAGGGTTATTTCCCTTGACAGATCTGCCCTAGTGTGCACAAGTGCTCAATTACAAATGCAAATAACACTTTGAGAGCAAACTGATCACTTTTGCCTGTAGTTCTCATAGGTTTAAATTCAAAGTACATATGATTATTATACCTATGATCTTTCAGTCTAGGAATTTTGGCATTTCAATGTTAAGGGAGCTAAGCTTACAGTGCTAAAAATATAATTAAAAGGAATAAAAGAAATTCCCCATTAAGATATTCCACCCCCAATTTTTTTTTCCCCCCCCCCCCATGTTGTAACACACTTGCATTCTAAGAGGCTTTTTTTGGGAACACAATGAACAGCAGCTAGAGCTTCTGGAAATTCTACTTTACACTTTTTGCTCAGATAAAATCTTTGCACAAGTATTTTACACTGAAATCTTCTAATTAAGCTTCTGAAGAACTTGTAAAAGAACATCTAAAACTACTGGTGAAGATGAATAACAGAGAATCCCACCTTCTGCTGAAGAAAAACTGTATTTAAAAGGAACTTGTGATTCTCATAAAACTTTTAGTAGGAAGAAGTGAATCAAATTGGTTAATTACCATTTTATGGTTGGTAAAAGGGCAAATTACATGCCATCCATTTCTAAACTTCTAAATGTCTCCAGTGCTTTTAATTAAAGCTGCCATCTAGAAGCTACTAAAGCAATTTTATGCAATTAGTTATTTATAGGTAACCATAATACACCACTCCAAATATGATTCAAGTGACTTGCAGTCTGTTGCTTTGTGATCTTTGTCATCTTTACTTCATTACTGTCTCAGTACTAGCAGCAGAGTATTCAGCAGTTCTTTGTCAGCTGGAACACGACTTGCACTTGAGTGGTGTTCTCTTCAGATGCGTAACAGTAGGGTTGGAGCAAACAACATTTTTAACTACTGACTGTGAATGAAAATGTCCTGCTTCCAGTCTGAGACATGATGGCTGGGGTCATACTGACTACTGATAACAGTTAGCAGAAAAGTGAATAACTTATGCATTCAGATGAAGGTTGGATGAAATTTAGGGAAACTTGCTGTCCAAAAAAGTTTACCTTAAATGTTCTACAATTCCCAGACTTCTGCAATCATAGGGAGCTAAGACTACCGAAGAGAAAAGGAATAAATTTTGCTGAATCAAAAATGGCAGAGGTAATTTTTTTTGCTTGTTCTGTGATACATACATGACAATGATTTGAGGCTGCAAATCACCTTGGTTTGTCTACTTCTTACTTTATATATTGCTAATGAAACATCTCACCCCATCCTGCTTTCCTTTCTGAATTGTATGTAAGTGTTGAGAATGGAATGTATAGGAACATATAGAATAGCGAACATTGCTGAATAAATAGTATTGATCATTACCTACGACAAGGGGGTCTTGCTTTCACAAAAGGCTATATTGGGAATTTGGTCTGCATCCTACTGAATGTAACAGGAATCTTTTAGCTGAGCAGGAGCAGGCCTGAAATGGGTTATTGTCACTTGACAAATGTAAAGGTTTAATCTGAGCAGTTGTTGTTACAGCTTTATTTACTTTAGAAAGTATTGCTGCAGATGGTGAGCAACAAGACTGATTATTTCAGGATGGAAGCTGCTGGGGTGAATGCATTTTCAAAACAATTTTTTTTTTTAAGTAGTATTTCCTTAGTAAAGTAATTTCAAGCAAAATGAATAAAACTCCACTGCAGAACTGATTTTTAATTCAAGCTTTCATTTGTGTTGCTAGTTCGTGGCCATGGGTCTGAGTGAAAAAGGTTCTTTGCTAAAGCTGTGTATAAATTGTTTTTATGCATGGGATTTAGAACTTACTCCAGCCTTACAGATTTCCCTGGTGCTTCCTTTGAGGTCACTGCATCTGTAGTGAGGTTGCTGTGCTGCCTCTGTACCCAGTGTGCAGTTTTTAATTTCTTGAGGCACTGACTGTACACACAGCTTGCACAGACAGTGTGGGCATCTATCTTGTCGTTCTAGAGCCTGGTCTGGACCCTGGAGTCAAAAAGCAGACACTGCAGGACCTGAGATGATTAAATCTTTGGATTTAGTGCTTGGGCTTCCAAATGTAAATCACTGCTGACGCTTAGGGCTCAGTCATCGGAGGAACTCAGTTTTCACAGGTTAACTTTGTGCTTCCACCACAGCTGTCCTGTGTGAATGCCCTGAGGTGGTCACAAAGAGAAGGCAATTGGAAGCAGATGTTAACCCAAGACACCTTTTAGTACACTGACTGAGAGACACTAGCTCAGCAAAAATGTGGTAACTGGATTGTCTCAGCCTCTCCCTGTCTCTGTCAATAGATTTGACTTTCCAAGCTTAATTTACATGTCTAAAGCCCACCGATTTCAGAAGGGCAGGGTGGGTAAGTGTTTAATGCCTTCGATCAAGGCATTGGCTTTGCAGTGCTAAGTAGAACAACTCCCAGGTATTTATTAATTTGAGGGCTTCTTACTGTGCCAATACTCAATGACTAATCTAGTTAAAAAGAGGACACTATCCCTTAGTGCCTTATTATAAATACTGATCCAGATTGTTTAAATGATGGTGTTGGTGACTAGATGTGCCATAAATACTTCTTATCAAAAAATCCCCAAACCCACCAAACAGAATTCCCCACCCCAAAATTAAAATCTGTCACTAGGTAAAGTTCAAGTGATTGGAATTCAGTCAATGATTAATAACCTGTGTAGTTACTTCTTCATTTTCAATATCTTCTTGTGTAATAAATGTGTTCAGCTTCTCACAGATCTTATTTTATGTCCCTATCTTGTATCATTTCACATTCTGCTTAAGTACTTGGTCATCTATTACATGACTCATTAGGCTGAGATCTCTGCAGAATTAAAGAAAGTTGCAGTAAAAATAAAATATTGAAGCTCAAATTTCAACTACATCACCCATGCATGTTTAAAAGCATCTTTCAAAGTCAACTCAACACACAATAGTGTAAGATTAATGTTCACCAAGCCCCATTTCTAGTCCTTCACAGAGAAGTGGGAATAGAGTGAACAAAGCTACACGTGTTTGTTACCTGCAAAATAAAAGGTGTGGAAGACAGACCCCAATCATAACTGATTAGTGTGATTTCATGATGTTTTTCCATCTGACACTTAATTCCTGGTCACTAGGCAAAGGCAGTCTTGCCAAACAAAGATAATGAGAAATAAAAGTTGATGAAAGCCTCAAGTTATTGAATAATAATCTAGGACTCTTCCAAAACCTATCTGCATGTCCACTGGAGCAGAAAAATCATTGAGTTCAAAAAAAGTTGAGTATTTGAAGCAACTTTGACTCAGAAAAGTAAGAGTATTTGAATTTCCACTTATTTACATACTTCTGAGGATGTAACCAAACAGGGTTAAGTTTCACAAGTGTTACACAGGAGGTATTTTTTATCAATTTTGCAAACGGATAAACTCAGTTTTATAGATAAACCGTTATTCAGAGTCACAAGCAGCTGGTATCAAAAATGAGAATACAGCTCCTGAGCTGTAACTAACCAAGGGTAGATGGCTACTAAATGGAGTTCTTTCTCAGATACTACCTTTCTACCAAGTAAGAGGTAAATTTATTTTCCTGCATAACAGGAAAAAAAGGAATACTCAGGACAAAAATAAGAGCAAATGGAAAAAAAAAGCTAGAAGTTTTTCTATATCAGCTTAAAAAACAAATACTAATCTTGTCTGGTCATTGATTAATGCAAAGTATTATTTTTAATAATCTCTTGGCAATTACTCTTTATCTGCATTATCAGGTACCTATTTTTGCAGTGTAAAAATCTGAGGTGAGAAATTAGAAGCAATTTTTAAATATCTGTGGTCAAATACTCAATAACATTGTGTTGCTTTGTTGTTGTTCAAGTATTTTTAAACATGGATAAGATGTTGGTGAGTCTGTGGACTCACCAAAATTTGTGTTAGTTTCCTGCTGCCTAAAAAAAAATATTTTTGCATATACTGTTTGAATGCTATTTCAGTAGAAATGTGACATCTTCTGACTTAACAATTATTCCAATAACAAGCAAACTAAGTGATCCAAAAGGATGTCTAAAACTGTATGTAAGTACGTGAGAGGTTTCTTAATAAACAACAGATCTATGGGTACCAGGCAAGTACTTCCTGCTACTTTCTAAGGTTTTTCAACCTCTTAGAGTTTAAAGGAAAACAAGGACACACACTTAAAAGGCCAAATGATAATACACAGCTAATTGTGACTCCAAGTTGCTGCTGCATTTTGCTTGGCCATGTACAAAAATGGCATGTGGCAGCCCATAGCTCCTTGAGATTAAAATCTAAAACATAACAAATCTGCCAATTTCAAACTGATGTAATTTAGAGTAGACGCATAAATCAAAAGCAGCCGGGAGCCATTACTTGAATTTGCCAAGATAGGAGTCACTGTCTGCTACCAGTTAATTTTTTTTTTAATATTTGCTGTCTGCTCCAGAACTCATGAATTGTACTTATTTCTCTTAATTTCTTTATGATGAGAAACTTCTGTTAAGGAAGCCAGCTATGCGTGGGTATTTAAAGTAATAGCATATTATAAATTTTCATCAACATACTTCCCAATAAGAAATAACATGGAAGAACTAATTGTATTATAATTAGATATAATAAATTGTAATCAGCAATAAAACATCGATCGTTTTGACGCTAAAGTATCTGAAAACCTTTGTTTTCTACTATTTTTAGAATGGATTCATTACATTAATTAGTTGCCTAAAGATTAACATTTATTTGTACTTACACCTTCTATCGTTAAAGACATGTTAAAGTTACTCTATAATTACAATGTGTGTCTTGCTAAGACTTAAAACAGGATTATTTGTCTTAGAGACGTTTCCACCTGGATATCCATTCTAATTTCCTACTGATATATATCCTTCCCTTATTAGCTCATGAAAAATAATCTAAGCCCTTCCTTAGAGCTAGTCATGAGGAGGGAGCAGTGTGCTATGGGGGGGCAGCTGAAAGCCCACCGGGGCTCTGCCATGGGAGCTGCTGAGTTCCCTTTGTTCCAGGGGTTTCAGTGGGAGGTGGGGGTGATCAGCTGCTGTAGAGCACCTAATCCAGAGCCTTGATCACAGTACTCATGCACCCTGCAAAGGGATTAATGGTGGTGCTGGTGGGGATTCAAGGCTTCACGCGCGTTTTGCCTGTGACAATACAAAATGCTTCATGTGCAGTAGGTGAGATGCTCGTATTTTGCAAAGTGCACTTAATGAGGAAGGACAAACTAGAATTCCACAGGCAAAGTTGAGTTTGCTGTCTGCCTGATTTGAACAGCCTTAACTTCAATGTCTGAGTAAGCTCCATTAACATTACAAGAGTCCCCTGAATGCATTAAATATAAAAATTGACTTTGCAACCATAGTATTTGGTTAAAAGTTAAATATAATGAAATGCTTCCACCTTTCAATTGAAAGGTAACAAAAGAGGAGTGTTGCCACACTTGGAAAGAGTATTTCAGAGGATGCTGGCTGGAGCCTGCTGCTCATGCTTCTCCCGCATAAAAGGACTGGTTGTGTTAAAAATGTGAGCTTTATGAAATGATTTTGCTTGCTTATATTTGGTTAAATCATCGCCTCAGACCCATTTTTGTACATCCAGTTGCATCTGAGTTTCTAAATAACAGAAGGAAATGATGGGCAACCAACACCTTCAGAGATGCTCTTTTCTTACCTCTTGGGCTGTTGAGAGAGGCCTCGGAGGCCTTCCCGCCATCTCCACAGTGACTCTGGTCAAAGGGAAGGCACTGATCCCCTGTTCCTGCCACCACGTCTGCGTTTTTAGCCAGATCCTTTGTTTCAATGAGAGATTTTGCTTTGTAGACTTTCCTTGTGTTGGTATCCGACAAGTAAAGGGATTCTGACACTGGATCAACAGCCAAGTAATATTTATGTGCAGGGCTTGTACTAAAACAGAAGAGAAGAGCATCGAGTTAAATTGTCTCTTTCTAATTTCTGTTCAAGATAGCATAACACTTCTGAAAACATCTGCTCAGTGATTTGGAGATGACAGTTGTAAGTGGGAGGAGCTTTAATGCGGCTCACACAAGCACCATTGCTGAGAAGGAAGGAACCAGTACAAGCTGCAGAGCCTGACCAGTCCGCTGCATACCAGATAATGAGCTTATGATGACAGTGGTACTGGTGGAGTTAGTCTGTCCATCAGTACCAAGCCACCCAGTATAAAGCTAACTGGACTGACTTCAGCTTGTAATTATTACTGTCAAAACCAAGGTCATTCTTCTGTACCTGCAGAGTCCTAGTACTCTTGGCACTGAAAACAAATCTACAAAGTGAACCAGACTGTTCTGCATGGGCACAAGTACCTGCTCTTGGTTATTTTTATCTGTTTCTAAACCTTAGGAAATATGAAGGTGTGAAATATGGTGCCTTAATTCACACCGACTGTATTGTCAGGAGCAAGGCAGAAGGCCAAGTACTATCAGTGCAACTAGGCATGAATTAATGCACCATAATTCACGCACTGAAGTGTGTTATTGAGATTATAAAATGTTATTTAAAAATATTTACATATGTTAATTAAATGGTGAGGATCATAAAGTCTAATCAGATGACTGGGCTGTGTCTTATTAACCAGTAAGTTTTTTTTTTTGTTTCTTTTTCAATGAAAAGTTAATTTCCAGTTTGAGGAAACTGTCTAAGCACATGGCACACCATGCTAGCTAGTGTCCTGAGCCTGGGGAGACTGTGGTTTAGGCCTGATTAGAAAATAAAATAAAAATCCAGAAAGGTGTAGATCCTTTAAATCACACAGTTGGTTACTGATATGGTGGAAGATGGGCACAGGCAGAGTGGTGGCCAATGCCTGGCAGAGTGTTGAGGTGCTCAGGCAGTATTTTTATCACTGCTGTGTTTCTCTAGGGAAGGAATTGGTTTCTGACAGGCAGCTGTGCCAGATGCTCACCTGCCTGCATTCTATGTAACTCTAGATGGGACCTTCCTATAGGCTCTGCAGATTAAAAAAAGAGTAAATTTTTTTTTGTTAAAGATAAAATTTCTTTACTGAAAGAGTGATCAGGCATTGGAACAGGCTGCCCAGGGGAGTGGTGGAGTCACCATCCCTGGAGGGGTTCAAGAAACGTGTAGATGTGGTGCTTAGGGACATGATTTAGTGAGTTAGGTGGTGTTGGGTTGATGGTTGGACTTGATGATCCTTGAGGTCTTTTCCAACCTTAATGATTCTATTCTATTAACATCGGTACAATTAACTGACACTCAAGATTGCTGCAACAGAATTAGAAGATGAGTTACTCCTCTGAGCTGTGTCAGTTCTGTTTGTGGTGGGTTTGACAACACCCGGCGTACAGCTCCTTCTGCGGGGCTGGATTTTCACGCCACAACAAACCAGGAAAAGAAGAATCTAGATAAAATAGAACTGGCAGAAGCTCCAGGACAGATATGTCATGGCTGAGATGATACTGACTTATTTTACTGATCGGTTTCAGGTTGATGGAACCTCTTTAATTATGAAGCTTTTGCTTGGCTGAGGCAGATACTAAGCTTTATTAATCATCTATTAGACAGTTCCATCTTACTGAGCAATGTTGCAAAACAATGTAAAAATTACTTCTACATTTTATTTTAGCAATCTACTGAGTACTCTCTATATTGCTAAGAAAATTCTAACAGATGATCAGCTGAAATCTTATTTCCATTTATCTGTGATAAGGCTAATGCTGTACCATGATAAATGTGACAGAGCTTGGACTTAGTGCTCTCAGTTCTCGTTCTCCATCCAAAAAGGGACAGAAACTACTTGGCATCTCTGAGGACTGGGCCACAAGCTAGACTAGCTTAAAGTTGACCTTCGTCACAAATGTGTGCAAATGAAAGAAGGGGGAAATGTAAGGAAAGAGATATTCCCACAGCTGAGGAACAGATGGGAAACCCAGCTCAAGGAAAGCCCAAAGACTACATTAACTTCAAGTGATGTCCTCCCATTTCCCATGATTTCACTTGGACAGAATACTGACAGAGGTAATTATTATTGTAATTAATAGGGCCGGGGTACTTGTTACAACTTGATTTAATTAAAGTTTAAGCTCATCTCAAGAAACTAGTACTAGTGAGCAGGAATTAAAAAAAATTCTACTCTACAAAAGACAGCCCTGAATGTAAAACCTGATTCATGTTCTGAATGCATTAAAGAGTAAGTTCAATTTGCTGCTCTTGGTTATTTTACACAGATACTGGTCAGTTTAGCATGAAAGCAAATGGAAACAATTTTTCTTTTCAAGAAACCCCTGCATTGCAATGCCAAAATGTGAACTGGAAACAGGGGGAAGCCACTTGCTTTTGCTTGAGCTGCAGAAGCAAGGACGGAGCTGTGACACAGTCCTCGGGTCTGGGGTCTGTTGTGCACCCTCTGGAACTGTGGCAGAGCTTAGAGTTCACAGCATCCTAGAGCTGCTAAAGCACAGTCCTCTTGGGTGGCTCTGAAGCCTTTTTAATAATTTTTTTTGTTGCTACAACTCCAGTTTCCTTGGCTGGCTGTATCTATGATCATTCACACATCACATGAAATGAATATGACAGCTATGAAATGCGTTTCCTGCTTTTGGGTTTAAACTTCTCCATCTCTGTTTGCTGATTTTACAGGGGGACTTCAGCCCTTCAAAGGGAACAAATCAAACATTTACTTGTAAACAATGGTGATTTTCATTAACATTTATATTCATTCAATTCAGAGTGTTTCTTTGAATCCAGATTTCTAGAAGGACTTTTGTAAGTCTGATTCCTCAAAGGTGGTTCACACATTACTGTATTCTACTTACCTGTGTCTTGTGTCTCTATTCCTAGTAAGACAGGTAAGTTCAGTTTTAAAAAAAAAGAAAAAGACAAATGTTAGTCCTCAACAAAACTGTATTCTTTGTGTGACTGCTCAGAGCTGTATCAACAACAAAACAGTTTATCCCATTACTCAGTATTGCTGCTTTCTCTCAAACTGCCTCCTTTCCACTGCCTGCACATCACCAAGTTAATTCGGAACAGTCAGCACCCACCATCACCAGCAATGCCAGCTAGTTGGAGATTCATGGGGGTCAAGTAAAAAATTTAGTTTATTGGTGCCCAAAATCTTTCCTGCCCTCCCCTCTGGCCCTGAAAGGGAATGGGAAGCTGGAGTCATAATTAAAGGGAGTCGTTAACAGGGGCAAAGACCCAGCTCAAGACAGTCTGCAATGCCAGGCTTGTTCTTGTCTGCTTAAACTCAAGTCATGTCCTCTGTCACAGGAATTTAATTGTATTAACTTTAAATGCAGTAAGTCTATCTGCAGCCATAGTGCTGTGACCTGACATGATACTGCACATATTTGCTATGGGATCATGGAGTTTTTGTCAAAAGTCCACTTCATGGAATATTTTAACTTTTTTGATAAAACTTATGAAAAATCTCAGGGGAAGAAAAATTAGCTCTTATTAATTCTGCACTTTGTAGAAATTCATTATGCAAAATCTGTTCTAAAGGCCACTTAAGGTGCCCTTTTTAAATGATGACTTCAAAGTAAGTGTAAGTCTTTTGATGAGTTCGACAGTTGATGAGACACATGCTCACAAGGCAACTAAACCTGGCTACTTCTTTAAATTACAAGTGAAAGAATGCTCACTGTAGTTTTTTATAGGCATATCACAGCCATGATAACAAACATTTGTAGAAATTCATTATGCAAAATCTGTTCTAAAGGTGAAAGAATGCTCACCGTAGTTTTTTATAGGCATATCACAGCCATGATAACAAACACTAGTCAGAAAAAGCTAATTATTTTTTTTACCTTAATTCTAATATGCCAATTGAGTTTCCAGAGGGAAAGATCCGCCTCACAAAATTGAAGTCACCAATATACACGCTACCATCAGGCCCAGAAGCAAGAGCAACAGGGGCAAAGAGTTTGCTGTTGAGCGCAAGACCATTGCAGTTGGAGCAAGAGACGCTTCTCTGGTGCCCATTGCCCATCACGGTCGAGATGACTGGCGGCTGCTGGGAAATGAACATGTTTTCACCATTTCCTTTATGTACAATTCCTAAGGGGAGGGGAGAAAACAGAGACAAAAAAAACAAATGTATAGCATTCTGCAGGTTTGTATTGTGCAATCCCCTAGAAAATCAGATTAGCGAAAGAGGAACAAACACCAGATCTTTTAAAGACTGTCACAGGGTTCCACTAATCTCTTCCAATTTTGTTCTTTCCCAAGCTTCCCCATCACCATTTTGTTGATGAGTGGTTAGTGGCTATTATAAAAAGCCAACATCATGAGGGGGACTCGTGGTTGGTTAATGCTCTAACAAATTGACTGCTAATTGCAGTGCTATCAGATTTCTTGGGGATTACTACTTTAATATTCATTTTATTCATAAATTTTTATTAGGTAGCAGAGGAATTTCTTAGGCAGTTTGAATATTTAATTAAAGGAGATTAATAGCAGGAGTACTATGCACTTTCCACAAAAGAGCACTGAGTGGCAGTACAAAATCAATATTCACATTTAAATGCGAGTCCTTCATGGTATATAAAATGGTGCCAAGTGCCGCAAAGCCAAGTTAAGTCAAGGAGTAATTCTGAGGCATGAGTGAACTTCTTACCAGCAAGAATATATTAAGTTCTGCCATAAAGTTTAAAACAACTTTGCAGTGTGCCAGTATTTCAGCACTGCTCTGCAGCGTATGTTGTTGAAAGTCTTCCCAATTACTAGGCTGGTGATACCAGAACCAGTACAAATGTGTATTTTATCAAGCTGATACCTGTAGTGTTCATTTTAAATAACAATGTGATAAAGTAGTTAAGAAGCACCTTTAAAATGACAAGTTATTGAAAGACTTTGGCTATTTCTCAATGGAAGATTGGTATTATTTTAAACCACAGTCCAAGATCTCTTCTGTCCCTTGGAAAGCCCAGTCCTTCATCAGAGAAGTGGCACAAAGGAATATATTTTCTGGAGGACTCTTACACTCATATTCTAAGATACTGCAGGGAGTACATGTTGAGGTATCTGAATTTTCACAAAGTATGGCAAATGTGTTTATGTACTGTTTCTACCAGCTTTTTTTTAAACTATTTTTTGTGGCTTTCAGGTAAGTCTGAAGCTAAAATTCTCCTTGGAAATTACTGAGTGTTACCACAGCTCTTTTGAAGAGCTTCTTTTTTAATATTTAAAAAAAAATATTTCTGATCAATAGAGGACTGAATACATATTTGGCTTAAAAAAAAAGCATCTTGGAAATACACCAGTAAAATTAATGGCAACAGCCTCCCTTATGCACCAGACAAAAATACTATGAAACGAAGATGCTGCTTGTTGTCTGAAATTAGCAATGTAAAGGTAATATTTTCAACTGCCTCATACAAATGCCAGTAAATAATTAGGACTCTGGAGAATATGTTATGCTGTCAACAAATGTAACCATGTGTTTGATTTCAGGCTTCTGAGCTGCTGCTTTAATTTTAGTTGGTGCTGTGTTGCACTGGGGCTGAAATCACTGTAAAGTCCCTGCAAAACCACTCCTCCTTCCCCCAGATAAATAAAAATAGAATCAACACCCTTGCCCATCAGAAGAAAAAACTAATTCAAAGAATAAGTTAATAGCACATTCATTTGTATTCATGAGATAAAGGTGTCTTTAAAGGACTCTATCCAGGACCCAGTATTTATGGTATGTGTTCTCTTCTTCATTATGAGAAATGACCTGAAGATCTTCCAAAGTGACCAAAACCTTTGTGTTAGAAAGCATTAAACTCTAATTATTTCAGGAATTAGAAGTGATCAAAGCTCTAAACTGGAGGGGGCAAAAAAAAAAAAAAGTAGGAAAAGAGCAGTTTAGTATAGCTGAGAACAGGATGTGATCCTTTGTTAACCGAACAGTCAGATTGATGCAAAACTGTACACACTGAGAAAGCTTGAGTTTCCAGTGACAGCCACGTTGGAACAATCCATGTTATTTCACATCTATGCTGCTGGAATTGGACCTTTTTTTTTTTTCAAGATACATGTGGCAACAGAAAACAGTTTTTACTTGCTGTGGTTTCTGCATGTCAACACTTGTACCTCACCAGCTTAGACTGTGCTATGAAGTGGAATTCTGTAAAATTGCATCTATTTCTTTTTTTCACAACTTTTCTATTATACTGAGTTTATTTTGTAACATCTCTAAAATGAATAGCTTTTATGGGGATGGAGGTGAGTACATCCACCCTGTCTCCCAGCAGGAACGTTGTGCACAGCAGCAGACCTGCTGGAAGCCAAGGCTTAGGGGCTGAAGTTAGATAAAAGCTCTTCAGGACTAGTCAACTGACCAAGTAAAGCACTTCTAATTTCAGTTTGAAAACAAAATTGTAATTTGCAATAGAGAATTTTCAGAAAGACATTTATACTATATTCCAGTGCTATTTTTACAGTTAATCCAGTGACAGTGTTTCAAACACAGATGCAAGTTTCATGCTTCTAAGAAGAGCAGCTCTTCATGCACGCAGAGGGAATGCTTTAATTAAAAGTGAAAAATCTCAATATATTCATACTTGACAAGGCTACTCATGCTTTTCATTTCACTCATGGTGGCATGGAGATAAATCTGAAATGTATAATTCTAAGTTTGAATCCTATTCTTGTCCTTATTGAAAGCACATTTTATATATCTGAAATGGGAGAGCAGTTCACTCTAGACAAGACCAGAAGCACACTCATCATTTTTAACCTTTTGGTTAACACAGTTCATTATTTGGTTTTGCTGCTTTAATAGGAGCCTACAGCCTGCTCTGATAGGTGTGCACTAACTAGGCTATAGTCATTGTTTTTCTGCCCCAACTGCTTTTCTATTTCCTATTTTCAAGCCAGGTGTGCCTGCTCAAAGCCCATTATAATCATGAGGAACATCTGAGACATCACTGAGCTCTGGCTGGGCTTTGCCATCCTCACTGGAGATGCTCTCACATGCAAACCATAAACAGAAGAGCCCCACTGAAATCAAGCCAGACCTGCTTATGCCCTCCCCTCCCTGCATTGTGTCTCTGTAAGTAATGGATAAAGATGTTCAGCATCTTCCCCCGACTTCAGCCCAGCACAGTGGGAGCACGTGAGGACGAGGAGCAGGCATCAGGACTTGCACGTTCCCCATCCTTGTTCTTGGGCTGGGACAGCAGGCACAGCCCAGGTGACTTCAGGGGAGGTGACATGGAGCCAGGAAGCAATTTGTCACCATCTAGCCCTGCTCAGGAAAGCCATGCTTTAGCCCTGCTCAGGTTCTAATTGTATACTTTACAAAATCTCCAAACATGTTAGTACCTATGGGGTGAATTACAGTAGTATCCACTGCAATTAGCAGATAGTCATATAAATTGGAGTTACTGCCGGCAATTTAGTCTTGAAATTAAACTATGCAAGTGGTAAATTGGCACTAAGGAGTAGACTATGGGGCTCGCAGTCGGGGGCTGAGCTGACTGAGGTCAGATTTCTCTTTGTGTTAAATGTCAATAGCTGGCATTTAAAAGAGACAATCTATACAAACCAATAAGACAGGGTATGAAAGAGCCACTGTTTAAAATGTCAAACTATTTTAAATCAAAACAGAAATCCAGATAATTTACAAACTAAATCTGACCTTTTGTATTTGGAATATTTATACTGTAGCTGTGCATTCAACAGCAGAACTTGTAAAAACCTGACAGCCATACATCTGTGCGTGAATCTTCATTAACAGAAGTTTGCAGATGGAAATAGATTTTAGTGGCCAGACCCTCAGCTGGAGCAAATTGAGAGAACTTTACTGAATCCAATACTCTGCTGAAATCTGACCCCAAGTTTCTCTTCCCCCAGACAGTGAGATACCTGTCTATTGTCAAAACCGTATTTTTCTAACTACCATAATTTATCTAGAAGTATTGTTTTAATAATTTAATTCCACTAATTCCTGATTATAGCTATTAAGGGAGGAAAAGAAAAAAACCCAGGAATAAGACAAAAGCAATCAGAAAACAAATGCAAGTCCCCTTGCCTGAAGAATCTCTGTGCAGGGTTAATGTTATGACACCAAAAGCGTTTACAGTTCTGTTTTGTGGTTTTTTTTTTTTTTTCCTAATGCTTCAAAAGGTGCTGGATTGCTTGTCTTGAAGAGTAACTTACTGTGCTTCTCTGCAGAGTGGGCAACCACAAAAGCTTCTGCGTGCTGGGCTGACAGCGTGGTTTGGAAGCGCTGCCTCTCAGGCTGTTTTCCTGTAGGTTTGTCTCCCCGGGGCTGTGATGCTGGTAACCCATGTTAGTCATGGGATGAATTAGGGGCGTAGACACTTCACTGAGGATGTAACACACTCTAAACTGACCTAAAAGGTGGGACTTCTCTACCAACAGCGTGAGAATGAACCTAAAAATGCCCCTTTTCCACCCAAATGACCAAAATGTGTTAGCAATCCAAGAGTCAGTGATATTAGTGTTTAACAGCTGGGAGCCAGAACACTGAAAGTATCCTTTCAGGTGGCATTTACAGTTCAGTTCTCAATAAATGAGGGTGCGCATTCAAACAAGGAGGATTACACGTTAGGAAGTGTAATGCTGAAAATCTGAACAATTAATTCCTCTAAAATTTGTATTCTTCTTCTGCGTGGCCAGTTAATATAGGAAGGACTTACCACTTTGTGGATTTAATACGTGGTGTTTGTTTATAGACCAGCCTCCCAGATTTGAAGCATCCATTTCAAAGCCTTGAAGGATTACTGTTCTCTTCTCCCACAGAATAAAATCAGGACATGTTTCATATTCATATCCCACCGACACTGCAAACAAATAATTAAAGATCTATCAGTCTACCTTTCCCTCTGTGAACTATGAGGTAATTTTTCATTCCAGGTTTTGATATTAATCTGTCAAGTAATGATGCCACTAATTTGCCTCTGCCTGATTCCTATTGTTGAATATTATTTTTTTGAAAAAGGGTTTTAAGAGATTAGTATGTTGTTACAGCTACAGTTACTACTGTTTCAAAGCAGAAAATTTTCTGTTGTATCAGTTATGGATTTCTTAAATCTCCTCTGATGACTCCTGACTTGATTGTTTATTGCATTTCTGCTATTTACCTGGATAACAGCTTAAACGGAAAAAAAAAATCCATGTTATAAAACAAATTAAAAACAGTTTGTTTTATTTGTAAAAAATGTAGTTAGGTGGAAATGGGTTGCCAAGATGAAAATTTCTAGAATTAAACATTTTTCTTAACAGGCTTGCATAACACATGGCTTGCCTCTACAGCTGGTCAAACTACGTGCTGAAAATCTTGCATTTCCCTAAGGGTGGTGGGTTTTGGGAGCACTCAAACTTACCAAAACCTGTTCCCTTTAGTACTTCAGTAAACCAAAAAAACCTCTTAAAATTTATCTCTAATATACATTTTTTTTTAAAGTTATTTATCTCCTCAAGTTAACCTTTTTGGGTTTCAGTGCAACTCTTCCATAAAGGAAGAATGTTATTTTGACACCAAATCCTAAAATTTGATCTAGGAAATATTGAGGTAGTTCAGCTTTTCCAGAATAAAAGTGTCTTAAAAATACTTTAATTTAAAAAAAAAAGTAAAACCACAGTTTTCTGACACTTTCAATATTTTCTTCTCACTTTGTCTATGTAGCAGCTTTAGGTACATTTTACCTGAACCATAAATAGTTTTAATACCATCTAGATTCCATTACTGGATGCAATCAAAATATTTTGACCAGCTATAGCAGGGAGCACTTTTGTGTTTGTAAGACAAATGTTTTATGGCAAAGCGAAAGCTGTTCCTCAGAGCAACTTCACTTAGAGGTGCTTCATCATTTTAGCAGAAAAAACCTGTTTTTGCAGCTCAACTCTGACTTGTGAAAATCACATCTCCTTAAGTACAGTAAATATTGGATGTTTCAGACATTATAGGTTCCAGTCGGAGGGTCCAGCAGCCACTCTGTCCAAATTTTCTGTTACAGGAGCTCTGATAACTAACATCAGCAACCTTCCTGGGTAACTCCCCAGGCTGAGTTCCCAACTGTGGGCATGGAGCTTCTTGCCCAACGGCCGCATCCTGAGCTGGGATGAGCCATCAAGGTTCAGTAAGCGAACACACTATTTTCTAGGTGTTAATGCAGAGAGAAGAGAGGGCAGATTTTTCCTATGAAGCAACCTCACACTTTGCCACCTACACGTTAACATCTTTACTCCATTCGTGCACTTCACATGTTCAACCCTGGGTCAGACGGATCTACTTGAAAAGAGTAACGTCGCTCAGCCTTGCTCAGTGAACCACTCCAGCCCCCCAGGACAGCTCCCCAGCTGCTGTAAGGTACTGTGCCAATATCTGGGCTGAGGGAGGTATAACCATTTACACCATCTGAGAATCTGTGCCAATGGATCCACAGTGGCACATTTTCCAGGACTGTAGCTAACACTGTAAAGCCTCTGCTATTCCCTGCCTATAGCTGCTGTCTCTGAGCTGCCAACTATCCTCTAGAGGTTATCATCCCCTTTCTTAAAAAGTTTGCTGTTCCCTGCTCTCACAGTTACTGCACGTAGCTGCCTTTTTGTCCCTTCTCATCCGTGAGAGAGGTGTGTGGACATATGCTCGCTTCATGCATGTCTACACCTGTGTCTCTAAGTATACTTGCACATAGTTGTGAAAGAAGTCTCTGCTTCAAAAAGGAATATCTCTGTAAGCAGGGTCTCCTGCAACATCCAACTGGAGGTACTGATGTACCATCCATGAAAATTTCCTATCAGTTGTTTTGCATGCAAAGAAATCAAGGCAAGGCATAACAATTGTAAAGGCAACCAAGTGACTGCAGCGTCACTTGAAAAATAAGTATTTTGTTACTGGTGGGTTTTGCAAAACATTATTTTGGAAGCGAAATTACAATCTCAGTCAGTTTACCTTCATTGTGGGGTGTTATTTTCTGGTCAAATTAATTTCTAGCCTTTTTTTTGAGGTCACTGAGATTTCACTGCATGAAGGAGAGCTGCAGTGACTATGTTTTTGGACACTGCCAGCAAATACAGTTTACAGTCTCAAAATGGATTTAAAAAGATTTACTGAAATAATCTGTACCAAAAATCTATTCTTTTCATACAATTATTTAGAAGAACGATCAATAATTTGTTAGCAGAGCCAGCATATCACAGTTTAAGGGGTGTTGCCAAAATACAGGTAAGAAATAAAAGACACCACTAAACCAGGGACCTCTACTTCAACCTCTTCTGAAATATTTGTACCTATCAGCATTCTTACTACTTTGAACAACAAGTATAATGAACTCAACCAAAGTAACGAGTAATAAACAGAGATCTAAGACTATTCTGCTTGAGAGCTGGTTTCTACTCAGACCCAGCAGGGTTACTCCTTGCACACCGCTTCATGCTGCTGTGTGGGAGGCAAGTGCTCGCAGGAGTAAGGCTGAGCATCACAGGAGCATTTACTGACATTTCTACTGAAATCCTTTTCCTGTGTTAAATTACAAGCATACATAGACTTTGCCACCAAGGTTTTCTATGTCACCATCCAAAGGATGTTTTCTTATTCAGAACAAAGAATGTTACTTCATCAACTCAGCTTTTACTCTCAGAAAGTGGCCTCTTGTTAGGGACTTGGGGATTTCACAAACACCACCAAACATTTCTCCAACACATTTAAACAGAACCATTTGTGTCTGGAAATATGTTCAGAAAGTTGTCTCACATTTCTCCAACACATTTAAACAGAACCACTTGTGTCTGGAAATATGTTCAGAAAGTCGTCTTTTCTATAACTGGTTATGTGATCATGGCTGTCAATAACCCTGAAGAAAAATAAAGATGTTTATAATATTTATAAAACCAAAGACAGATGGTTATATTCCTGAGTTCCAGGACTTCAACCTGCTGCAATTTAATTAAAATTAAAACTAAACCGAACAGAATGCATTATTAATTATTGGTAATATACTGGCAGAGGAAATTATTTTGACAAAAATTCATATAATGGGTGCATATAAAGGTCTCTGAGTACTACAGTATGTCAAATTCAATAAAGCTTTATTGGAATCTCACAAAGCATGCTAACAATGCACTTAAAATATAAAGACTTTTGCTTTTATTTTGCAAGAAGCATAATTAAATTAAACTTCAAGTAAAAGAAAAAATTAAGCACCAATTAAATAATTTAAAAGTTGTTATCCAGCACTATTGCATAAGCTTTATTCATATTTAAACATGTTAAGCCCATTTATGTCTAATTTGGGAATCTAACTACAGTATCATTTCATAAGATGTTATATATTTGATTTAAATTGTTTTCAAGTCCAGGTATGTACTGGACTTCATGATCATCAGAAGACTCTTCAATGGTGCAGAGGGAGCAGCCATACTCAGCTGTTCTCTCTGAAACACGTTAGTGCTACTGTGCAGTGACAGACCCTGAATACAGGGCACGTGTAGCCCCAGGCGGCACCTGGGACCTGCCTGGTCCTGGCTGATCACCCATGGGAGTCCCAAAGGGCACACAAGTTTTATTTTTCATTTCTGGATTTGCACAAATATCATAGAATCACAGAACGGTTTGGGTTGGAAGGGACCTTCAAGATCATCTGGTTCCACCCCCCCTGCCATGGGCAGGGATACCTCCCACTAGCCCAGGTTGCCCAAAGCCTCATCCAGCCTGGCCTTGAACCCCTCCAGGGATGGGGCATCCACAGCTTCTCTGGGCACCCTGGGCCACTGCCTCACCATCCTTGCAAGATGTCCCCTCTTCTGCAGGTGTGAGCCAGATGTGGTAGATCCGATGCAGAGATGATGATGACGCAGCGATTCAGGACACCTTGCACTGAGAGTGGAGCTGTGATCCCTTCAGGCCAACGCAATGTGAGAGCTATGGCTGGAACGAGACGATCTGTGCTTCTGCACTAGCATTCATAGTGGATCAGGAAACTAATGAAGCTGAAAATTTATCACTTATTTTCTGGTTGCTTCAGTTTTCAGCTGAATTTGTTCCTGATCTAGCTCATTTCATGATCAAATGACTGTGAGTGTGGGCCCAGGGGTAGGAAAAGAATGTGGGGACATCCCTTCTGCTGGCAGCCAGTAGTTGTATCTGTTGAAGTAGACTATAGTACCACAGCCCTACAATACCCTCTTTGTTTTCTGCTACGTTCCTATGTGCATCGCGTGATGTAAATCATACTCTGTATTTTGGTCTCAGGACCCTTGGTGGACACCAGTGGCTACATGTGCATCATTTTCTCAGCAGAAATGACTAGGAAACTGCTATAATCCTTCCTCCCATCACCTCTCCACCCAGCTGCCTCACAGACTGTCTGGACAACACAGCAGGTCCCAAAGAGAGCTTCTGGCTGCCCCTCAGAACAGTATTTTCATATATGGAATAAGGCATATTCCTTGCGAGGGTGGATGGCTCCATGTAGCCCTTGCTATTCTTGTTTTAGAGCCTGCTCTAAGTCCCCTGGCTTAAAAAGGAAAACAAACTGCTAAGGAAGTGAATAGGGCTTATTCACAAAACTAAGGTTTGTTGGTAAGGTAAATAATCTTAATGGAAAGTATCTATAAGATTAGTGCATTAAGGAACGTAACCTCAAGTTCAATTTAAAAAAACAGCAAGCCTTTTAAAAACCAAATCATGAAATTAATGAAAAAAAATGGCTGGCTAAATAAAATGTATTTGCACAGACAGAGCTTCTGTAGCAATTCTCAGACTAGCTGCTTGTGTTGCTTGGTGAAAAAAGCCTATGAAGCATGATGATTTTTGTATAAACATCTTTAAACAACAAATCAAGAAGTTTTAACTGTTGGGGACATGAAATGTAGTAAGAAAGGATGCCTAAAAGTTAGAATTTTGTAAACTCTAAGTGGAAATGACATTTTAAATGTCACGGCCAAAAAATGACAGAAACAATGACACACCAAAGGTCATATTCAAAGTAACATTCAAAAACAAAGACAGCTGAATATAATGCCTTTAGTACACAACCATTCTCCAAGGGAAAAGGGGATTTTCAAATTGATTAAATTAGAAAGATGACATTGGAAGAACAAGAAAATAAATGTTCTTAGGAAATCATACGAGTCACTTTAGCTAAAGAGGCATTTGATTTAAAAGAATGTAAGTGCACCAACAAAATTTATAAGCCATATTTAGCTGGCTTGATGTATACGAGTGCTTCTGGTTACATCAAGGTGATTCTACATACCCATAGCTTCAGCCAGACCAGAAACCTTCTGTCCATATATATCTGTCTTGTTCCAGGCAAATGTATATACCAAATTGGCTGCAGCAGGAAACCATTTCTGAAGCAGACGTCCTTCAACAGCAACTATCAGATGGACTTTTGTCATTCCAGAGGGAATGGTTGTGTGCGTCAAAATAATGCGCAGCAAAGTTTTGTACCCTGGTGTTCGACTGCTGAGATAACTCAGCTTCACAAAACTCGAAGGAATTGGGATTTCCTCTTGGACCACCTTGGAAAAAAGACACATCATTATATCTCTAGCCAAGAAAAATGAAAAATTGTAACAGCAGGCGCTTATTTTACATTTCACAACCATGATGTAACCTAGTACCACTTAAAACACTGATGTCTTTGTGTTTATTTCAGCAATGCAGTAACCAGCTGTATTACAAAATGTCCTACAAAATGTCCAACAGTGGAAACTGCTTGGTCAACCTATCGGACAGCGGTCTGTCTCTTCTGATAAAGAGCCTCTTCCTCTAATGCTTTACTCTTATCTACTGAGGAGCAAATACGATCTCTGTTGATGTACTCATACATACGAGCTCTACAGCTTCACCTTGGCTTTATTATTTGGTTTACTTAATAATTGTTCTTAACCAGAATACAATTGAAAACTTTTTTTTTTTAATTAAATACGCACACACTTGAAGTATTACATATGATTTGATGATGTATTATGATTTGAAGATACTATCCTGCTTTGGAGGGGTAATAACTCCAACTTGGGGAGAGCATAGGAAAAAAACAACCCCTCCAGCTAACCCATCTCCTGTGCAGAAGCGCTTGGTAAGGCTGAGCTCCAGCGAGAAGGGGCACGGGTTACGTGGGTGCAGCGTAAGGAACCCAACAAGCTAACTGCGGCAGTGAAGATGAAACAGGCTGGGCCTCAGAGTCATCCAGCTAACAGGTGAGTCCCCAGGGTGTGCAACAGAGTTCAAACCCCATGCCGCTGCTGCCGCTGGCTGAATCACTTGGATTAAAGCCGGCTTGGATATGGCCGCTGCGGGGTAGCATCAGTTCCTGGCTGCAACGGAGATAAACCCTCAGCAACTAGAGGGACTGCAAGCTTGTGAAGGGAAAAGAGAAATTGAGCCTTGACCTTTTGAATGATGTGGGCCTTGGAGCTACAAAAAGCTCTTGTGATCTCCTGAGAGAAGGGAGCTCTTCGGGGACAGGTTGTGAGGAAGAGCAGGCGAGAGGAGAGAGGCTTCCTGGAGGATGCCACCGCAGTCACTCAAAAGCCACGGAAAACTGGGCTGTGCTTAATGAGGGCAATGATTTTAGTGTCTTTCAGTAATAATGAGCCAAGCTGTCACAATGTTAAATTCATCCAGCTTGGAAAAACACAAACTGTTTTGTTTATATTCCCCAGTTTTTCAATTCTTCTTGTTTAAAAAGAGATTACTTCACTTTCAGAACAATTTTATTTACACATTGCAACACTATCGCTGTCATAAGATTGCTGCAGTACAGCCGGAGGCCTGCCAGCATTGTCGTTTCGACATATGAAATGTAGTGTTGCCAGGGAAATCCTGCTCCCTTTACTGTTCCTGATTTGCTGTGTTCCCCTTTTTTTCTGACATCGCAGCTGCCCCTCTGTCATACATCTGACATCTCTTCTCATTTTTTAATAGAAAAGCAGGAAGAAATATTCATACATTAATACATGCTAATATATCTCCTTCTCTTATCATTCTGGGTTACCTTTTGCTCATTTCCCAGTACAGTACAATGAAACTTAATGCTCTAAAGACCCTCCAATAACAAAAAAAAAGGACTGGGGGCAGTTATCTCTGAGCAGACTGCATCTTTGGGTACCTCACTGTTTGAATATCTCATGTGGAATAACGTGACCCAGTTTTTTCTTACTGGTGTGCAACAGTTATTCTTAATTTACGTTCATTAGTTTCACTTAGTACGTTCTGTGAAGCATCAGTATGGCCATGGACGGGCTAAAGCATGATGTCTTTAATAGTTATGGAGATGTTCAGTCAGAGGTCTCTTACGTGTAGAATAAAGGCTTTTAATCATTATCAACACTTCTATGAGAAAAAGAGAAAAAGCTGGAAATATTCATGTCTACAGGTATCCTGCAAAATATCTTCCAGACTTGCTCAGTGAAATTTAAAGAGAACTCAAAAGGAGCCTTATTGCTTGAACTCTAACTGCTCAAACAACATACTAAAAATTATGGGGGTTAACGTGATCTGAAACCTGTGTAGTTGTATTCTGTTGGGTGTTCGACTCATATAGTCTGTTTTAAGTCCCAAATAAAAGAACAGTTAAATACAAGGTTAATTAGAAACTGCTTCTAAACACTTAAGGAAATGTCAAAAAAAAGGATATTTAAATAAAAATAGTCCTAAAGAACATGGTAAAATTGCCCTACCTCGGAAAGAAAGTAATAAAAACCAAGAAGCTAAAATATAGCTGGAGGTGCCACCATAAAGAACTAAAAAATGTGAATGGATGAAACATCCCTTGGAGTCTTCAAAGCATCTTGGGTCATGTCTCACATTGATGTATGGGAAAGTTGTACTGTTTATCTGTAACCTAAGAATGGTTTTGTGCATCACTATAAACAAATCAGGATTTCAACAATAACTCATGTTAGGGCTCCACACTTTCTTCTACTCTGAGGTAAGAAATAAAGCATCTTAAAATATTAACAAAAAATAAATAAAGAAGAAAAGATAAAAGCATCTCGTGAAACAGTACTGAAGAGATAAGCATTGGTGTCACTCTAACAAGGGAATAACATAACAGCAGTTAATTGCTCACTATTTGGTATAATCTTCTAAAATTGTTAATTTGACAGTCTTTTCATTACCTGTAGCTCTGGAATAACAGTTCCTCTTTCGGGACAGGACCCGCCAAACGCTGTCAAGGGTGAAGGGAGTACAATTGGATTTGGGCTGATAAAACCACTGATGTCACAAGACGGTGTGTCTGATGCTGTTCTTTGCATTACAACTTTGTCTACGATGATAAATCTATTCCAGGGCAACCAAAGTGTCCTTTTTTCAGATATGAAAGGAGATCTGTCAAAAACCAGAGTGACAGAGATGCCTCCAACAGCCACAAGGTCAAAACTGGAAAACAGAAAACAAAATGCTGTGTTTCTTTTTGGTTTACCCTCATATTACCACAACTCTCAATGTACCACAAATAAAAACTTGATATTGCTCATTACAGCCCTTTTTTTACCACGTGAAATCATTCAAGTACACCTTCCCGCCATCACTTGGGTATTCACAAAGAAGCTTTACGTCTCAGCACTTTGTCCCTGTAGGCACCAATAGCAAGGTAACAAGTGTGGACCCAGTTACGTGGGTTTATATAAAAAGAAATTCCTAGCCCAGAAAAGGGATGCCACTCATAATCTACGCAGGTACAGCATGGAGAATATGAAGTCTTAAAGCCTGTTATGCCTTTTTTCTATTAACATGTCCTGTTCCCTTCTTCTAAAAGTGGTAGGAGGAAAAGGTTGAGTCCACTGAGCAGGAGACCCCTCTGTGCAGGATATAAAATTTTTTTGGAAAAGATGCTGATTAATTACACTGAGAACTGAATCAGCTCTTTTGCATAAGGCAGGTGATCCTCTGGGAGCTACCGTGAAGAACCTTTGACATATCTGGGCTGCAAAACAGTGGGACATAGAAGGCATGACACAGAGAGCTTCAATTTTCCGAGTTTCTGACATCCACAGTCAGGCAACATAAGGTAATATGTAAATAGATACTTCACCCTCTGTATTATTGAATGCATCTATTACGGAGGCTTTTGATGGTAACAAACTGTGATAAGAAGTCAGACTTAATTATACATATCTCATCACATTTCCCAAGTGACAGCAATTACATTCACAGCAAAATACAGGTAGCATATTTTAATGCAACAACTTTATTCAGGCTAGTTTAAAGAGGAAATGATATTTACTAACTTTCAGCAGTGCGACTTGAAAGTCAATAAACTAAGGAAAAATAAATATGCATGCTCCTTACTTTTACAAATTGACAAAGCCAAACAACAAAAAAAACCAGTTGTGGTTTTTTTCCCTCTTGGAAGATAGCTTCTGATTTCTTGTAATTCGCAACACAGCCAAGGAAGGTGGTGTCTTCAACTGCCCTTAGCTGCTTAACTGGAGTTCAGGAGCAAATCACGACCCTATTGCAAATGGATGGCCAACCCTGGAGTCCAATATAGAATACAGAGGAACTCCATCCCTCTTTGAGAACTGAGCTCAGCCCTGCAAGGCTGGGGAAGAGAGGGAAGCCAGAATTGTTCAGGACTGGCTGTGGAACAGCAATTTAACCAGTCTGGCTCCGCAAAGAGTCTATCTTCACTTGTGTAGCTCAGGTGATCACCTAAAGAAGTTAACTTGACACCTCAATAAAATACTTGAAAGATTCACAGTTTACAACAGAAAAAAAATAGGGAAGAGAGGGAAAAACCTGACTAGGTAAAATATGTAAATGTCAAGAAGGGGCTGTTACAGCAGTACTGTCACATCTTGACTCCAGGTGTTTGAATGCCACTGTAATCTTGTTGCTGCTCAGGTGTTTTCTCCTCTTTCTTCTTTGGTCCCTTTACCAGAGAGAGCTCCAACTAAATGTGCTCCCAGAGCACAGGGCCAGATGCTGTCCTCAATGGACACTGAACTGTGACATCTATGAACATTTTGCACATGAATAGAAGGTGGTAGATGGCCCTAACAATGCAAATCTAAACCAGTGCGAGACCATACGTGAAAGTCTGACCTTCCATCTTGTCGACTGATGGTGTACCCATACTCATTGTGGTGCAGAAAACTGACGTTCACTCCAACCAAAGGTGTTCCATCTATTGCTACCACCTGGCCTCGAATCACACATGCCCGTCTGTAACAGAAAACGTAGAAGGCAACATGTTAGACAGGTCAAGAGGGTGAGAAAGGCACTGATTTAAGGAAACTGTGCTATACTTCTGTCCCAGACAGACAGAACTACTCTGGTATCATTGTGACTGTTGATTTTGAACGAAAATTCAAACAAGTCCAAAAGATTGATTTGAAAAACCATTATCTCCTGAAGAAGACACACAGACTCTCCCATGAATCGCTGGTGTATCGAGAATTTCCATTTCCGGCTGTATTTCAGGATACCATTTGTTCGGCCATTGAACAGCGCTGCAGAGGTTTCACTGATAGTGTGATTTAGCTCGCTGTAGCTCTAGGGGGTGATGATTTGTGAAAGGGGAGAATGAAACCTCATTCTCTGCTGCTAAGAATAGGGCATCACTGTCTGTTAGAAAAAAGCTGAACTAATGCGATAAGGCAGCAGTGAGACACATGGTCTTCACTGAACTTCAGAAAGTTATACACTTAAATTCAGAGAGTGCCTAATCAAGTGTAACATACATTTTTTCTCAATCTTCCATCACATGTTAGGCCCTTTTAAATTCCCTCTGGGTTGTGTGGGACTTTTACCTACTTTCCAGTATAAAAATCGTCCCCTTCCAGTGAAGAGGTTGGAACATGGCAGCACAGCAGAACGCATCAAAGTCAACGGACAGGAAAGTGAACTCATTGCTAAGTGGCTCTAATCGGATGCTAACAGGATCACAGAATCATAGAAAATGAGAGCTGAAAGGAAATACAAGATTCTACCTTGTCCGTTCTTTTGCCTCAGGTAAGATCAACTACACCTACAGTACTGCAGACAGATGCTTGTCTAACTCCATAACCTCACCAAGTAACCCATTCCAACGCTTCTGTATGAGTGCCTTACTCATGGCAAGTTTTTCCTACTGTCTAATTTGAATCTCCACTGCTGCCCTTTAAGATCATTACTTTCACCCTAGCCACAGAAATGATGGAGAAATTACTCTCTTTTTCTTAGCTTTAGCCTTTTATGTGTTTGAAAACTGAAAGGAAAAGAAGACAATTCTCATGAAGGATGAGAAATAAGATTTAAAATACCGTCGCGGTGCAGATTAGGACCCAGTGGGATTTTCTAAGGATTTACACAGCTACATTCCACCGAAACACCCGTCAGTATTTTGGCCCATGCTGTCAGGTATGCTACATTAGCATACCTCCACTGGCTGAACAGATCTAAATCTTGGAATCTAATCACACAGTTGCACATATTTCCTGGAACTGTGGTTTTACATAACAAAGTGAACAGTGTATGCAGAAATCTTTTGATAATGTTAAGACATTTGGGTCAAAAACAATAGAATACTTATAAAGGTAACTGGCATTAATTAGTCAATATATACAATAAGCATGAAACATTGTTATGTTTCTCTCTCTCAATTTGAAAGTTCATGGTAGAACTCAACAGACCTTTGAAAACAGGTAGATCCTCAGTCATACCTTTGCACAGTGAATAAGCTAAAGGAAAAACTTAATAGCACCTCAGATGAAGTTATTTAGAAGTCTATACATGAATTTAAAAAATATCACTTGAGAGATTAATTGATCATGATCCAATGAAATCATACCCACAAATTGGAGACCATAAATTTCTGAAAATTCTGAGTTGTTTCATTAGATTCCATTCTCCAAAGCCACTTGACAGGACACTGATTTATCACCATGATTTCATCAAACCCGGCTGACTATGACCTGAGAAGATGCAACTGGTAAAAATTAACCCCTTTATGAGCATGCCATGCACCACAGTTGCTGATATGAATTCCACGCTCCCAGGACATAGAAAGATGCTGATTTTCAGCAGAGATTCTGATAAATCCCAAAGGAATGGGAGAGGCTGCATTACCGCTACTATGCAAAACACAGTTCTGATTTACCACCTTTTTTTTTTTTTTTTTTTTTCTACATTAACTAAACTGGCTGTGGCCCTATTTGTGGACAAAAACCTGCTGTTCCACTGAAGGCAATCAAGCTCCTGTGTGTCTCAACAGACTCACAAGACTCACTCAACAGAACAGCTAGGTTCAATTACTCTTTGATTTGTTGCAGCAGAAAATACCGATTTCTATTGTTTTCTCATATTTCTAACATCAACAGACCTGCCTTTCCTTTTCTAATCCCGTTAGTAGTGCACTCCATATACTTACAACACACATTGGTGCGAGACAGAGAGACCCTAAGAGTCCTCATTCTTCAGTACATTATTCTCGTCCTCCTGTTTGTTCATTCCACACAGACCTGTCTTCTGTCTCTACTCTGTCCTCATATTTTATCAAGCACACAGATATGTGTGATAACAACTCATCAAAGTCTTCAATATTTCTTACTAGTCTTTCTTTCCACTACTCACTCACTTTACTTCTCATTATTCATAAATAATATTAAGAGACTTATCTCTCAACTTTCTTGCTCCTTTTTTATTTGTCATATTTTACAAACCACACACATTTACAGTATGTGATAAAGCCTCATATACCCCATTATTCTACATTTATCTGTATCAAACTGTCTTTGCAATCATTTACTTTTTAAATGTTCTAAGCCTGCCTCTGTGTTGCTACATTTGTCCTCACTATTTACTGTCTTTTTACTACCTACTCTTAAGTTGAAGAGTCTTCTACTATCTGGCCTCTTCTTGAATTACCAGCACCTACTAAATCTCTAAGCGCTTAATCAGAATTAGTTTTAATTTTTGCATTTACTGCAGATATGAAACCATTTTTCAGTTATTTTACGACCAGCACTAATCTCAAAGGCTGGGGGTGGGGTCCCAGTTTGCTTCAGGTTCTCCCTCCTTTCCCAACACCCTGACATCGCACAGATCCGACCACCACGCCCGGAGGCACGCTGGCACGCAGGTCCCCTGCAGCTCTGCTGCTTGCAGAGACCTCACTTCATCCTTTCCTTACCAGACCTTTTAGAGCATGTTCCCTGCAGTGATGCCACTTCATACTCAACTGCATCTTCACGCTTCTTTGCTTCGACGTTCGCCCTCTTTCCAGATGAGCTGTGGACCTTGCTACCACTCACTCCTTAACTTTAACAGAGAAACCTCTAAAGATCATTACGCCTCCTCCATGTGCTGTATGTCCCTCTTCTATTCTCAGTCTCTAAGATTTATTCTACACACTTGTGACTGGCCTGCTTTTCCTTCTCGTGGGGGATAACAACTCATAGTACCTGTCCAACCATCACCTACTTGCAGTGATTGCATAATCTTGGACTAAGGCTGGCCAAGTTGTTGTAACTTGGAAGTAAGTGCAGAAATGCCTTTTCTAATTTGGAGGAGCTGGGAAGGAACACGTCCCTGATAAGCTGTCTTAGTGTTTTGAAATGCATTAAAAATGTTTCTAGTCCCCTGGCAAGCTGTACTGAATCTGCAACTCCAGAGGGAGCAGTTGGCTTTTCGAGAGAAAGCAGAGATTCCCATGGGTTGCAGGTGGCCTGAAAGAAGTAGGATTTCTGTCAATGCTTCATGGGTCATTCCACGTGTAGCTGAGGATCTCAGCTCTGTGGGTCTCAGCTCTCTGCTGTCAGGCAGTTTGTTTGACATCTCTAATTTAAAATATAAATAGAAGTTTTAAATTCTAGAAACATTCTTTCACTACTTGTAAAGCATCTCATTATTCCACTACCTTTCTGCCGTGCTCTACTACTACTTATCTGCTATTTTTTTTTTGCTTTTTTTGTGTGTGTGTTAAGTTGCCAACATTCTCCGAGCACCTCAGGCTGAGACATTAGGCTCAGGTGTGCAACTCTGTCAAGCAGCTTTTGAATTCGCAAGTGTCACATTACCAGAAGATGTCATTTACTGTATTACATTTCGGATCAAAATCTGCAGTCAGAGAAATTAAGCTAAAGGCTAGGAAGGCATTCATGTTTTCCTGCCGACAGTGTTGCTGTAAGCAGCCTTTGAAGGGCAATTAATTCAGTACCATACACTGGACCCTTTTTGTAGGCAATTTGCAGCGATTCAACTAGCTTGCCAGCATCACGCATCAAAAATATCCAGCAAAGAAACAAGCTCAAAACCTTCCTGAGAACAGAACTTGATAAAAACATTTTTAATCTGCTACACCCTGCTACATGCAGCAGGTCAAACCCATTCCTGATGTAAGCAAGTTCATTTCCATTTATTCAGAATGTGTCTAATCTGCCTTTCAGTATGTCACAGTTTAAGTTTGTAAAAACCCAGTACAAATGGCATAGCTTTCACATAATAAAAAGTAAAATATGTTTTGAAAACATTTAGCTCCTTAACATTAATTTTGGTGTCGTATTTAGCCATAGCTCAACGTAACAACACCCTCATTGCGTTGAAGAAGCCAAATGTTAAAAAATTAGATCTAACCTAAAGTTTAAGATGCAAATGCAAAAGGATAGATGACCCCTCAGTTGTCAGAACACTAATTTTATTATTTCAGATTATGTGGAAAATGCCAGGAAATGTCAGAGACAAAACGTTTTCAGTCTGAAGGACAGAGGTAATCTTCACCATTTTTTGATAGCTTTCTCAAATCTATTCAACATCACTTTGGCTTTACCTATACTGAGATTCAAGCAAACATCACCCATATTGGACTTCCACTGACCTATGGTGCAGTAAAAACACTGCACAATGTAATTTCAATCAGAAGACTGAAACCACTGGATAGATGTTTCCTCCTTTTGTAATGGTCACAGAGATTTCTTGCAAATAAGAGGAAAAAAAAGCCAGATAGGGCTTTGCAAAATTTGACCACCAGTGGGAATGGACACCAGTGCTCTGAAATAAATGAATGCCACTATTTCACCCAATCCTTCCAACATTTCTTGTTGAACCGTCCGTGCTACAAAGTAAGTGGTATTGCAGGCAGCCATGGCTTAACATCACCTGCCTGGACACAACCTTTTTGGCAATAGCCAAAAGGAGATTAAAAACCCCCAATCTTTCTTTGGTCTGTACCAGATAGGCAGGACCACAGATTTCTCATTTTTTTTACTGTAGTAACAGTTGTCTTTCTAAAGTAATCTTAATTCCCAGTGAAGAACAGACACTAGATGACAGTCAGATTGACAATGTCAGAGGAAGATTTCTGAACGGAGGCAGCAGAGCTAAGCTGTTGCCTCCTTCTGAGATCTGTCATCCTTGAGGAAAACTCTGTTAGTTTTTAATAATATTTGACTTATGGATGAGCAATTTTTCAACAGCCTGGAAGACTTGAGGATCAAGCAAAGTGTGGACTGATGAACTCCTCGGGGTGCCCAGCACACTGCAGATTACTGTTGACAAAACCCAGGAGACATGGCGCAGTGCAAGACCCCAGGCACTGCCCTGGTTCCAAAGACACAGTCTCATCTGAATCCCAACGATCTTCTCACCAAACTAACTAGAAATTTCTTTACAGTGGGCCCACAGCAGAGATGGGGATGAACTCTTTATCAGGGAGTATGGTGACAGGACGAGGGGGAATGGTTTTAAGCTGAAAGAGGGGAGATTTAGATTAGACATTAGGAGGAAGTTTTTTCCTGTGCGGGTGGTGAGGCAGTGGCCCAGGTTGCCCAGAGAAGCTGTGGATGCCCCATCCCTGGAGGGGTTCAAGGCCAGGCTGGATGAGGCTTTGAGCAACCTGGGCTAGTGGGAGGTGTCCCTGCCCATGGCAGGGGGGTTGGAACTAGATGATATTTAAGGTGCCTTCCAACCCAAACCATTCTGTGATTCTATGAAATGATATCTGGGGTGTGGACAATGCACCAATGGCAAGTACAAGGCGCATTGCTTAGGGGTATAAAGTATCAAACCATGGTGAGGGTGGGCTGCTGCTCACATACAAGCCTTCGCTGTTCTTCATTCTTCAAAGGTATGGCAGATATCAGGGTAAAGAAACAAAATATTAGACACAGAAAAAGCTTTTAAATCCAAGTTAAATCCCATCAATGATAGCTTTAGAAGATCAGTTCCTTATATCTATAAAAGCATGTTGATGGGATTATGTGCAATCTGGTTGCTAACATTTGCAGTGTCACAGAACGCTGTACAAGGCAACTTGAGTGCTCACCTCTTCTCTGAAAACACCTCACTGCGAGCCATTTTGATGAGGAAAATCTTCCACTGGTGACTTTTGATTTAAACTGCGTACAGCCTGCCAAGGACTTTTGCAGCAGGTGCAGTGGCATGGTTCCATCAGCGAGAGACCTGCCATCGCCAGGTGGGTGCTTTTCATGGAGTTCATTTCATGCCCTATTATTCTCCATATTTATAACATCCTGCTACATTATTAATAGTGATTAAATGTTTAGGTATTTCAGATCAATAAAGACACTGTTTACATATTGACTATATTAAAAATTAATAAGTTGCAAAGAGAAAGTGCACTGAATTTGTACACAGCTATGGAATGAAGTTCAGGTTGTAACCTAAGTGCTATGTACTGTACTGTGAAAATAAAAAAATTCTTATGCCCTTATTACTGGAACATGGTTTATCTAATGTATAGGCCTAGTTGACAGGGTAATGGTTAGGTGATGTAGAAGATTTACAGATCTCTTTGTCAGCATGTAAGTTATAGTTTCCCAGGTGAACTACAGCATAAAAACTTACATGCCCCTATATTTCAAATGTTCAAGAAAATACGTGTTGCCAGGTTTTCTGAGCAAGCAAGTGCCCCTTTCCTCCTGCAGTCTTTTCCCGTTAAAGGGCAAGCCAATCTCACAAACATTCAGAGATGACTATGCTCTTTGCATGACAGGTTGAGAGCCACCCGCAGCACAAAATGGTAAACTCCACACTGGTCTACCAACACGTAGTAACACCAAAGAAGTTAGTTAATTAGGTAGCTGGATTTTATGCAAGTGACACGTGTTAAATTTATTACACTGCAAATAGCAATCAAATTCTATTGGGCAGAAAGGTGACTTAATACAGCGCATACAAATCCAACTTGTCCTTCTGCTTCCCGCCATTATATATATCTACAGCACGAAGGGCTGGACTTCCCCCCACTGATTTTATAAGTACGAGACTACCTTCCACAACAGTCACAGTCTTGTTAATAAGAGTAGTAGAGTTTGTTGCTGTGACATTTTAATGAACTAGATAGGTAGCAACGAGAATCTGATAAACGAGACCGTCAGCTGTTGGGACTTAAACGTTTGCTATCCTTTTAAGTATTTTTTTGATCACCCGTGAAGAATTCTCAGCTATCCAGGTATCACTGTTTTTTCCTGGTTAAATCATTTCATTGCAGTTCTCAAGATTCAGAAAAGTGTTTTGTCTAAAAGAAAACTCACCTGCTCTCAAATGAGACATCTCCTGGGATTACATGAGTGCTTTCCTTCCCAATAAGGAATCGGATTCGATCATAGAAGAGCCTTGGAGGATGCTGAGAGAAAGGCGGTTGGCTGTGCTGGATAAGGTCAAGGGGATCAGGGGAACCCTGGCAGAGAGGACTTGCGTAACAATTGCTTTGCTGACAACAGTCGGGGTCTACGCAGTCTGTCAAGCCATCTAAAACGGAGAGAACGGAAAGTTCAGGAAATGGAGTGATTCTGAGAACAAACCACCGTGCTTACTGCTGGAGAGGAGGTACGCAATCAATTGGAAGGCATGCTGATTACGACACATTCAAATTCAATAGAGCATTAACGTACACGCTCAGTCCAGGAGGGGTATTTCTCTCTAGTCATTAACACTGTTAAAATTAAAATCCCCACACGACAATGAGCAAAGAACCTGCAAACTAAGGGAATAGGGAAGAGAGGGACTGTCTTCACTGCAGAACAGGCAGAAGAAGAAAATCACTACACAACACTTGTTGGTCCAACGGGTGCATGATCCACCCAGTGCAGCCGATGGCTCTAATAGTCCTTTATTGTCACTACTGGCTGTTCACACCTGTGAAGAATATACATTTGCTGACCAGTCTGCAATAATGAACTCTGAAATGTTACAGTAATATAAAAGGGTCTCGTTACAGTTGTCTGGCTTCTATTTTAAGCCCCACAATAGTTTTTTTAGTGCTGTAGGATGTTTACTCTTCATTTACTGGTTGCAATACTGGAATGGTCCAAAAAGAGCAGAATCATGACTACGCTCGTTCTGTAGCTGGTGATACACAAATACACCCTTGATACAGGCTCTGTCCCAGTGACCTGACAGATACAGCCTTCTCCAGGGGTGTTTGCACCAGGAAAGCAAATTTGGAAAGTGAAAATAAACCTATTCCTCCTCCATTTTCAAGTAAGAAAAAGAGAAGAAATAATGGATTTTTTTTCAAAAATTGACATTTTTTTCACAGACAAACTTGCAACATTTGTGGGTGAAATTCACCTACTTAAATGTCCAAAAATTACAAAGAAAAGTGAAGCACTCAAATGCATGTAAATTAAGCCCCTAAATAAAACTTAAAATTGGGCTATTGGCATTTCTTTGCTTCTATTAGCAGCTTAGATGTCCAAATGGCCCAACTTACATACTCAACCAGAAACAGATTTAACAAGATACAGTAAAACGTCCAACTATCTTTTTAAAATATCCATTTTATGACTTAGCAGTTGCTAACTTGCCTGGATTGACAAGCACACTAATGCATATAAAGCGAGATAAAGGCATTTTATCCTCCAACAAAGACATCTCTCTGTATTTTTAACGAGGTCGGTCTGGATAAATGTGGACTCATCATATCACTGTATGGATTTTCCTTGTGTTAAAACTGGAATGCTATAGGATCAACATACTGTCAGATATTTGCACTTCGTGCTTTGACTTTTCATGCTGTGTTCTTACCAATGCTTTGGTGCCCATAAAACCGTACCTCCTCGGGGCAAACCGCGTTATCAGGGAAGCTGCTGTAGTTTTGTCATTGACTTTAATGGGTGTGAGATCAACCCTCAGCCAACTCTGCGCTTTTCTCGATAGAGCACACTGCACCGTGTGAATGCTCAGTAAATAACAGCATAAAATATTCACTTCAAAAAGAAAGCAAAAGCCCTTCTACAGAGCAAACAATTGTAATGAAATGGGCTTTTGTGGAATCTAAAAATCTTCGCCTGACCTTGAGCAAGGTAATTGCTTGGCTAAGCAAAAATTATTAACAAATCTATCCTACTGCAGTGGGGAAATCAGATAGAGCAGGCTAGTTTTTGTGATAATGAGCCAAGGGCAACTGTAGATATCTAGCAACAATAATCTAAGACCCTTGGATCCAGGAAAGATGGCATAGCTATAGGACAGTGCATGCTTTGAAGTTCTTTCCTCAGTCCTGGAGATAACAGCCATTTGCCAGCGGTGGGAAAAGAACAACGTTGAGCTTATTGACTTTGAGCGTAGCAGTCACTTTATATTCAGGAAAACCTAGAAAGCTATTGAAATCTGCTAGGAAACCAGGAAGCTGAAACAGTAAGGGGCCTCCAGTCTAAACAAAACCACACGGGAAGCGGATGGAGGAGCTAACGGTCTGAACCAGGGGGGTATTCATTGTGTTCCGATGAAAAAACAAATGAGCTTTTTGGGTTGAAACCTGAAGAGCAGGCTTAGATCTGGAAGGAAAATATATCTCCTCTTATTGTTTCCTCTTTTTTGTCCAAGGAATTAAACTCTCTATATTCTGCACAAGTGAACTGAAAAACACCACATTACTAGCAGATTCTCCAAGACTGCAAATATGAAAGAATTCTGCTAGAATTGAAAAAGTGATGAAGAAATTGAAATCTCTTGCTTTTGCTTTATATACCAGTGAAGATCCCTGCAGAAGGCAGTTGATGTGGTTAGGTGCAGCCCTTCAGGGCTGGTGTCTACCAGTGGAATGGTTACGGCACTAACAAGTCTTGTTCAAGGAGTCAAGGTACTTTCTGGAAGGTACTAATTTCTACAAGCTGACTGCTGTCTACCTGGGAAACTTGACAAACATCGGTCTGGCAGAATAATTACTAATCAGAAAAAAGGCACACTTATTTCAGAATAACAGCGTCCATGGGGAAGCTATTTTGGAGTAATTTATTCCACAGTAGCTATTCTGATTAATTTTTTCCTTGTCAACAAGCCATTAGATGTGGGAACTGAGCTGACCTGGTTCTCTCATTTATGTAAGAAATAAAAGTGAAAATTCATAGAAATATTAGAATATGAAGATTTGCTTAGAAAAGAAATAGCTATGAAAATAACAATTAAGTACTTTGCTTTCTCTAATAGAGTCCTCATTCTTCTTTGCTTCAGTCAACAGCTCACATGCCTGGCAACAAACACTGGGCATTCATGCTGTACACAACAAGAACGCAAGTAAAGGGAAAGCAGTTTCCCATCTTCCAGTCAGAGTCAATTTTCACCTTTTCTTTGCAGTTTACTTGGCAGCTAAGTGACTAGCTTATAAACTCTTCTAAGTTCTGCTAATGGAGTTATTTGGATCGGAATTACTTGCACCTGGTTTCATTTGCCTCCCCAGGCTCTCAGGGCTACCAAAGGGTGGGTTTCCCATTAGCAGGGGTGTGAAGTCCCAGAAGCATAACTGAGTAACCCATGGTGAGGATGGCATTTGTCCTGACAATGAATGTACAAACCACTGGATACACCAGGAACAGCTTCTAGCCTTGTGAGCAAAGACTACAATGTCGTCCGAGGAAGAAATAGCTTCTAGCCTTGTGAGCAAAGACTACAAAGTTGTCAGAGGAAGAAACTGCTAACCAAAATATAAACGTGAATCCAAAGTAGGAGTCTTCCAGGTTATGGATTATCATTCATGGCTTCTCTCTCTCTCTCATGATGTATTTATTATTTTTGAAATTTTTTAATCTTTTCATTGATTAGGTGACAATTTATTTCAATCTCCGCTCTCAACCATGCAGAATGAAACAGAAGAGCGATGCTAGGCTTGGAGAAGATGCTCCATGGGCAGTGAGGCAGGAGGTGCAGCAGCACCAGCTCTCTCCAGTCTCTTAACACCACGTATTTGGGTCAGGTCTGGGTCAGGCCACTGGGTGTATGTTGAATTGTGAACTAGAATTGTCTGAAGAATGCAACTTCTATCTTTTTTCCAAAAAATAAAACAAAATTTATAAAAGAAATCAACTGTGATAAAACTGAAAAAATATTTTTCACACTTTGTGTTGAATTAAAGAATAAAACACCCATTTCAGGGCAAATAGAAAACTCGTAAGCCAAAACAAAATCTTTGTTCTACTTCAGGCTGATTTAAGACATTTAAAAGAAAAAAAGAAAAAAAAAACCCTAAATCTAAACCCCCAAAAATAAACGACTGTAATTCATCATGATACCCATAAAATAGCTCTCTCCAGTCTCTTAACACCACGTATTTGGGTCAGGCCTGGGTCGGGCCACTGGGTATATGTTGAATTGTGAATTAGAATTGTCTGAAGAATGCAACTTCTAGCTTTTTTCCAAAGAATCAAACAAAATTTAGAAAAGAAACCAACTGGGATAAAACTGAAAAAAAATATTTTTCACACTTTGTGCTGAATTAAAGAATAAAACACCCGTTTCAGGGCAAATAGAGAACTCTGAAGCCAAAACAAAATCTTTATTCCACTTTAGGCTGATTTGAGACTTTGGTCTTAACTTAGACCATTTAAAAGAAAAAAGAAAAAAAAACCCCTAAATCTAAACCCCAAAAAATAAACGACTGTAATTCATCATGATACCCATAAAATGAACCAGGTAAAACTGGTACAGAATCACAAGCTACATATGGAGGCAGTTTATGATAATACAAATCATGTTAGTAACTGCATGTGAGGATAACATTTTCAAAAAGCCAATCCTATTTGAAATGTGATTTTTAATCCAGGAGAATAACCCAGAAAAACAACTAAATCTTGTTTATAACATCAAACTCATTCACTGGAAAATGCTACAAATACATCAGTCAATTCTCAACCAACGACCACCACATTTTTTTGTTAAGTTTTCATATCAGGAACCAACTATTAAAAAACCTCACTGTGTTAAGAAAACAACAGGGTTTCTTTGAAATCTCAGGAGACAACATTCAGGAGTATGAACAAACTACCACAAACAGCAAAAAACTGTAATTCATACAGCAGGGGAGCCTGTATACTGAAGCTTTTACTGTCAATTACCACAAAGTGCATCACAGCATAAGTGCAGACTGAAATGTATTACAGAGGTGTAAATGATTTTGGTTTGCTATTAGTTTCTATTTATTTATTTATTTTATACAAAAGGCAGTCAAGCACCTTCACAGTGCACTACAGATCACATAAGGAAGTGATTCACATTTTTATGAGTCTGAGACAAAGTGATTCACATTTTAATGAGTCTGAGACGATGGTTTCACATCTTCCAGGTACCTTGTTTTGTGTGCAAAGAATAATGATGTATTAGGATTTTTGTTTTTGTAAGTAAATTAGACAATTATTATTTTAATTTTACTGCTAAAATAGAATTCACAGAGATCCACTTGAGGAAAAAAAGTGCCTCACAGCAATCTTAAATAATTTAAACAACCTCAAAGAAAAGGCAGAGCATGCCAAAACAAGTTGCTCTGTTTTCAGTCACGCCACTCCTCTCTGCATTGCTGTAGCTCACAGCATTAGGACAAGATTTTCCCATTTCCTTGCTGGGGAAGGGATCCTTTCAGGCAGCTTTCTATAAGGAATGATATTTATATTTATTGTGTCAGGAGTTTGTGTCAATGGAATAACACAATGTTTTCCATCAAACAAAATACATTTTCTTACTTTTACATTTATATATATATATTTTTCTTATTTGATAGGATGGAAAGAATGCAACAAGAAATTACCTCCTCAGCTATGTTTCTGCTGCAGTCACGGAAGGCTCAGTTTGTGCTAGGTACAGCACATTCTCTAATGCTCTACAGTGATTGTGTTTCATATGTTTTGTATTTGACCTTTCCATATGCTGCATAATATCTATATTATATCCTCAACAAAATAGAAATAAAAAAAAATAAAATAAAATAAAATAAATTTGGAAAAGAAAGAGGCATTTTGTCAGCTCTAAGCTACAAGCAAGAACATGAAACAAATCACGTATTTTGGGCTTGATATGAACAGCTCTATGCCATTCTACTTCTCAAATCCTGGCTCTTCTCATCTACCCTCAAATTCCTTGCAAACATGGGAATACCACAACAACTCACGTTGCTGAAAATGGATCCGTGTTCACAATTAGTCCAAATTCTCTAGGTGGTGGAACACCTGAGAACACTTAAAGAGGGACTGGCTGGGGTCAGTGGTAAGGGACGCAAAGAACAAAGAGGTTCTGGTTTCAGCAGCGGTGGCTTCCCCAGCTCAGCAGTGCAGCATGCAATAGCTTTCACAGCCACTTCTCTTCTATTAAACCACTGAGACGCTTTATTCACTGGCTATGAAAATGACAAATTCAATCAGACTCTACCTCCCACATTACTGGGGTAGTTATTTTAATAAACCCTCCACTATCATCGGGTTCTGGCAAGCAAAAAGTAAGCAGCTGGCAATAATACTTGAAATTGTGACTCTTCTGTTTTAGAGTTCACTAAAAGAGAAGAGTTCTGACCACTTCAAGCCTTTGTCATACATGGAAAAGATGTTAACTACAATAGGTTTGAAGTTTTACGGTCAATGCCAAACGCAGAATACTCCAAGAAGTTGTGTATATGCCTACATGGTACACACACATACATGTATGCAGGCACACTCACAAACACACATACTAATAATAAATGTACTTGTTCTGCCACATGAAAATGAAGCCCATCTCTAAGCAATATCCTACATTTAGTATAAGCAATACCAGACCTCCATTTTCACTGCTGCAGAGCAACCCAGAGATGCGTAAGTGCTCTCCTGCTCCCTCCATACTGGTCCCAGTGAGCACAAGCCAGCGATGGAGCTGGGAGAACTATGTCCAGAACATTTTCACAGAAAGTAAAAAAATGGGCTTTCAGTTTCTCCTTGCAGTAAGCAGATTTTGTTCTGTGAACCCTTTATGCAAGACAACCTAAAAAAACTGAACAGTGTTCTGCTCAGCACTTGAAGGATTTGAGCTTTTCGGTACACTGGCATGATCAACTGTTCAATACTATTGTTATTTAAAAAAAAAAATCCACAGGAGTCTTTCACTTACATTTGCTTGTTTGCGGTTGGTGTTTTTTTAATTTCCGCCCCCCCCCACCTCCCCAGATCTCAAAGAAGCATTAAATAACGCCTATGCCAACCTGTTTCACCATGGGCTCAGTTAAGACCCATTAAGGTTGCCAGGAATCTAAGCAAACCAAATCAAAGAGGAACTTCAGAAGAGATGAAGCAGCAGCAACCATCATGAGTCTCTATTCATATCCATTAATCCAAACCAATTCTCAAATTTTAGCTGTAATACTTAGCACGCATATATACATAGCAATACATAGTGAGGTTGTTAACTGGGATCACTGGCATTTGCATAAGGACATTGAAACCCACCAGTGTGCCAGTGGAAAGGCTGCAGAGTGTTTTATCCAGTGACTACTGGCAGCGTTTGGCCTTCTACGCACAGGAAAATGAAAATATATCAGGGTACGGTTTCCAGAAACCGTAGGCATCCCTGGGGAGCCCTCGCTGCTCAGCAACAATGAAAACCATTCCCATCAGTATTATTTATACTGTGTAATAATAGCATATTACTTATATAGGGACTCAATATCTCTGTGATGGATAGGTTATTAAAATGCCAATGGATGGGTCAGAAATACATCAATATTTCAGCAGCACTGGTTATCAGCCGAAGGCTGTGCTGAGTCATATATTTTCTTGTGCTTGGAAAAGCTTGGGGAAAGCTACAATAACTGTCTGAAGTGACTGAAGGGATATTTGGAACAGAATTCAAAGCTTGTAGTAAATAGCATTTTCCTTAAAAACAAACAGCCAAGATTGATTCACCAAAGAAAAATAAAACCATGAAAAGAGATCCAGGCAAATTTAAAAGAAAGATCCCTACCAAAGAAATTAATGGGAGTGACAGGCTGCAACTTTCAGCTTGAGACAAAGACCTGCGTGCGCAGCAGCAATGTAAATCTGTGTCAGAACAGTGGGTAAATTGTGGGTAAATAGTGTGTGGGGGGATGACCTGAGAGCCGGTGCCGAGCCCCCCTGCGCATCCCAGCACTGCGGCAGCGTGTCCTGTCCCTGCCTGGGACATCAGCACCCGCTTGTGCGGGACTCGGCAGAGCTTTCAAGCAATCTCCTGGAGCTACTGAAGCTTCCAAATGAGTCTGAAGTAACGGCAGGACAAGAGAAAATGACCTGCTCAGATGAGCTGAATGGTCATCTAATAAACTGAAAATGAAATCACATCAGTGCTGACAATGAAAGAAGGAGACTAAGGAATGAGGAATAACGAGATGCTGAGGGAAGCCACGGCGAGGGAAAGGCCCCACCGCAAAGGACATCTGCTTGACTTCTTGGCATTATTTAGTGGACATCACACTGCTAACAGACTGCAGATGCACTCCGCAAGAGCAAGTGCAAAGCATGCCGTCGTGCATCTGTTATAATGCTAAGACCTTTGCAATGATATTTGTAGTGATATTTGAACAGGTAAACATGCCCTTAAGCCCGCGAGGAGGAAAAAGCTAACAGAGAGTTATGAGATGGAACGGGAGAGGCAGTTATGGTACAGTCAGGGTCCAAGTACAGCCTATACTAATGGGACTCTGAAAGAAATAGCATTGTCCCTGCTCAGGAAAATATTTCTGCACGTGTTTAACCTCACCACCATGGACAACTGCACTGATGGGGGACTTGGTGCTTCGGCGTCTGCAGAACTGGGATGCCTGTGAATATGCTTGTGGCTTACCTTTATACAAACAAACCAGTCCTTAGAAAGGAATTCAAGGCTTCCCCCCTCTCTAAGCTTTTGTGCTGTTACTACAGACCAACTAATAACACTTCCTCATGACAAAGAAATTACATTATTCAATCCTTACAGCTGGAATTAATAAAATACTTAATTTTTTAATATGTTTTTTCCACCTTGTATTTGAATGTATTTTTCTATAGTAAAAATCTCAGTTTTTTAGTCTGAAAGTACCATATAATAAATCAACTGGAAACTACCAAAAAATTATCATTCTGACTAACTTCTGAAATTAGAGTTTGTTTGAAATAATAATTGTTCAGCTTCGGCTGTGGCTTCCTCCTAACAAACTTGAAGCACAAAACATCTCCTAAGGACTGAGGTATAATTGTTTGATTTAAGCACAATTGGATGAATAAGATTTTTGCTAGGTGTGGATACCACGACTTAGAATATACAACGGCACTGAATTAGGGCTAGAGACTGATCTCCTGGGCTACGTGTCACTGACTGAATGCGATCAGATCCTAAGGGCTTAGGAAGTTACTACCTGTCAGCTGAGTTTCTGTAACTCACCTGAGTGCATGCTCTGACCACAACTGCAGGTGAAGATGTTAATAGCTTCCAGCTTTATGAACCCAATCCAGTTATGGAGCTTGATGGATGGTAACTCGTTAAGCCACAATAATATTCTTGTAGTTTAAGGCACAACCTCCCAGCAAACAGGACTTAACAGGTCATGTCATGCCTCCATCCTAACTTCTGTTTTTACTGTTGTGCATGTACACAAACCCTGAAACACTGGGCATTGGCTTCTGATTTCTTATTACTGTAACACTGGTATAACTCCAATGACTTTAGGGGAATTTTTCGAATTTATGCTTATGCCAAATCAGGTCCTATGAACTTCATATATAAAGAGAAGTGGTTTTAATATGTAGATATAATTTTATTTTCTTATATAAAATTGATTGTGAAGGAAACTTAATTACATTTAGCCCATCTGTAGTAGTCAGATTAATTAAATATTTCTCTCTGCACTTATCTCTAATTGTAATGTCAACAGAGCTGTCCTAGTCCATGTTATGTTGCCATTAAAAAGGAAAAAGAAAATTGCTTTTAAAACCTGCAGTGAAATGATGTTAAGTGTCTGCCTTAAACTGACAAATTCAAGGAGATTTAGAGTTAAAGCTGCCAACTCTTTCAATAACTCAGCATTATTGCAGAATATAAAGCACCCAAAATCACAACACAGGGCAGTTTATATGGAGCCAGTTCACGGAGTGTATCAGCAAATGCTTTACATACATTACAGGCTAAACAGGGCTTTTGTGGACAGATTTAAGAGTGCAGGCGAGCAAGGGACAGCAGGGGAGAGCACCGGCCAGATGGGAAAGCACGTGGGGGGCAGCGATGCCAGCTGTGGGACCCTGTGTGAAAGGGATGCACACCGGCATCGAGGAGCAGAGATGGTTGTTAGAGGTCTTGGAAATAAGGTGGAAAAGGAAGGATAAGGAGGAAGAAGGTGATTTTGAATGGGGTTCAGAAATGAGGAAGCCTTTGCCAAAGGACAGCATGGTCTTAGAGCCCGCAGGATACAAAATCAGAAGATCTCAAAATATATCTGTAAATGAAGAAACATCACTGAGTCAGAGTGTTTCTATTGAGGTCCCACAATGACCTCAGTTCTTGGCCCTAAATCAAGCTTCATTTATCAATGACCTAAAAGAAAACAGACAATCATTATACTCAGGTTTGACACTACGGTGGGCTGTGAGATCTCACCCAGGACGCTGAGAAGGTCTGTAAGTGTGGCACAGGAAGATAATATATATTTCAATACAGCTCAGTGTACGATCTAAGGGAAAAAAAATGTAACTGTGCTTGGGGCAGATGAGAACGAGACAATCTGAATGAAAAAGCTGCACGGCTCTGAGTGGAGGGGCAAACACACCATAAAGGATGGTACTAAGTAAAGGAGAGGAAAGCAATAGTCCTTCCTGACTGTCCAGTAAATGAGTATTCCTAAAATAGATAGGAAAAATAATTAACTCAGAGAACAATCAGTGAAGAACATCGTGGCTTTTCTCCCTCTGGTAAATGTGAAAGGGAGCCTGGATATTTTTCCTGAAAAAAATGCACTAGCTCATGTATTAGAATGAACTACTGGAAAGGAGGCAGAGACTAACTTATGAAAAAACTGTGTTTTTCCCAGCAAAGCTAAAACTTAGCCTTAGAATGAATCAAGACTATAGTGGTCTGAGGTAGGGAGCACCTAGTGCCAAATGCCCTGGTTCACCTGGTAGAAAAGAGAAAATTATTTTAGCACAAGGCTCTGTTTATGGTACTTTCATAAATTCCTTCTGCATGCTTTCTGCACCAGCTTAGTTAACAATTGTTTAAATGTAAGTCCAGATAATTGCAAGAACTGCACTGTGTGTCAGTGGAAACATTAAGAAAGAGATTAATGTTAAAAAAACATCTCTAAATGTATGCTTTATGCTTGCAAATGTATTCATTTAATATTAACATAGGACTAAATGCTGGATGCATTTTGACAGGCACAGAGGTTTTTCATTTGGGTATCCATTGGCTGTCTTTTCTGAAATAGGTGACAGGGTTATCTTGAACATGAGGTGGAGTAGAAAGGAGACGTAAGAAATTACTTGTTACACTTTAAAAAAAAAAAAAAGAAAAAAGTCAAGTACTGGGATGATAGGTACGGCACATACATAATTTTTGCCTTGAACAACACGTACCACAAAGCTCTGCTCCCTCACTGCACTGCTTCAGATGAAGTCAGTGGAACAACTGTCTTGAGCAAACAGACAAACATTGACATCCTGTGATAAAAAAGGAACACATAGACCAAAACTACAGATTCAAATGACAATCAAGGATGTGACAAATAAACAAAGAGACATGAATTATGTATCATACCTCCATCGTTGTCCAGGTTATCTCCACACACCATTTCCATGACAACGTTACATCCTGAGCCACTCCAGCCCACTTGACAAACACAGTGCCATCCGTTCTGATCAAGAGTGCACCTCCCATTCCCATAACAGAGACCTGGGCACCCATCTAGGAAAGAAAAATGTAAAAAAGAAGCCTTCATGGTGGAGTTTTCTTCTCTTCTTTTACAGTTACAATTATTCTTTAACATTCTTCCATGTAGCATTATACTTGCCGCCTTCAAATAATCACAGCTCCGCTGCAAGCCATTTATATCTTTGGCCAAACAGGGAAAAATCCTTGCCCAAAAGTCACTTCTGAGTGAGGACTGAGGATTTGCCGCCTTCAAATAATCACAGCTCCGCTGCAAGCCATTTATATCTTTGGCCAAACAGGGAAAAATCCTCATCCTGGTCCCTCCCTTTGCTTGCCCAAAAGTCACTTCTGAGTGAGGAATGAGGATTTTTTAGTGTGTAACATTTTGTGTGCAGGAAAAAAGTAAGTAAACTTATAAGAAGACATTTATCAGTCTGCCGTGTCCATCTCTTTCTCTACTTATTGAAAAATAAGTTGTAGATCACAAAGGAAGGTATATACATAATCGACGTTTATATAAAATATATACATGGAAAATATTGTTTAAATGACAAACTGGCATTTGTGGACATAATCCTACACACTGCAGGGAGTGGAGGTGACCTTTTTTATTCTGTTCATAAATACTCAGCTGACAGAGAAAAAAGCCAATTTGATTTATGCTACAGCCCTTTCCACAGAAGGCAAATGAGAGAGCATTTCCTTCCAATGGCCAGTTCCACTTCCTCCACATTCTAGCCCATTCAAACATGACAAGCACCTTCATGGCTATGATCCTAGATCAAAACTGGAACAAGGACTGTAGCATCCTCTGGATTATATACTTGCAAACTCTGAATCAATAGGAATTTGGACATTCTCAGCTAGATCTCTTGCCTGTGAGAGTGAGAGAGGAATTGTCTCTTGGATGTGTGCACTCATGTCCATCTGCTTGCATTGTTTAGTGCCAGCTCAGACACTCGTCAAATCCTCACCGTGTCACACACGGAGCCAAAGGAAAATAGATGAAGCTCAGCAAAAAGCTTAACAGTGCAAGTGGCATCCCTTCTACGAGGGCTCTTTCCTTCTTCCCAGCACGGACATACAGGAATGGAAAGCCCTTCTCTACTCCATAGTGAACATCAACACGTATGTGTTCTCAGAGAGAATTTTTTTTTCGAGGAAAGAGGAGGCTTTGGTCTGCATATGCATTTGGCAGCCCCAGGATGCTCCACAAGGACTTTGGAGGAGCAGTCCAGAGAGGCGGAGAATCTGCACGACTGGTCGGTCAGGTTGTGACTTACAGCCCAGCACGCTTCCCGGCAACTTTACATCATCTCCCTCAGCACAGTTTATCAATCACATCTGCAAACAGGGAGACCGGAGAGTCTGACCCTCTTGCTCGGAATTGCGGGAGATGGGTGCAATGTTTTCTCACACTGGAATTCTGGAAGTTGCTGCTTTAAAATAGCGTGAGGTTGGCAACCACCAGATATGCTATAAAAGCCCATTATTTGCCTCTTTCAGGGAGCTGAGGGAAAGGGGAGGATGCAAGAGCTGTTCTGGGTAATGGGGATGCTGTTCCATGTCAGTTCACTGTCCTGCTGAGTTAATCCATCTCTTGTACACGACTGTATTTTGCTGCTGTGTGTGGTTATCCTCTAACACTATAAATGTAACCAAATGAATGCCTACATGTTTTTGTTATTATCTAATTTTGAAGAGATAAAATAGTAAATGCAAAATAAACACCCAGATCTTTCTGGAATATTGGTTAGGTTGATGTCTCAGCTAGAAGCATTTTTGCGAGGGGCAATGTGCATCATCGCTCTGCACAGCACAGTGAGGACTGAGGGACCGCTGCCAAACTCGGGGACGGTGCTTGTGCTGACATGACCAAGCAGGACCCGCGGCAAGGCAGGGAAATTAAATGAACATCACCAGACACAAAACAACAACAAATTTAACTCTTGTATCAAATGATTTCAAGAGAACTAGATCATATCTAGCCTAGGCAGCTCTTAGAAAGGTGTGCTGCTCTACCAAAGGAACACACTTCAAGCACAAATGACAAAAAATATGAAGATTTTTGTTCTCATGGAAGACAGGATCAACACGATTCAGAGCAAGTCCTCAGCTCCGTCATTACTTTGAAATGGTGAGAGCAAAAATCTGATTTGCCTAACATAGCACATCAGATGGCCACATGAAACACTCTTACATTGCTCCAACTTTGCTGATGAGCGGAGCACACTGTTAAAAACTGCATTTTTATTTCTGTAAGTCTCTCTCTGTTCTGTCTCCATAAATGTTTTCTCTATTCTGGGAACTTAGCAGTACAGAAGCTCAAACAAAACAGGTAACACAAACCACTCCATTCCCAATACTTTTGTATCTTTCCATTATTCTTTCACAATTCTGATATGAAAAACTTACCTCGAACAGCATCTAAGTAGTGAGCTTAAAAGAGAAAAGAACAAGACTGAGATGGATTGAACTTCTGCACCCAAATGAAAATACAGACACCAATTGCTTATGACTTGCCACCTGCTGGTTAGCTATAAAGTGTCTCCCTCTCACTGCAGTCAGATCTATTCCTGCTACAGTGATCAAAACACACTGGGCATGTGACTGCTCTCCATTTGATGACAAGCATGCAGAGGACAGCTTGGCAGTGCCTACAATGTGGAGAGCAGTTTTATTTATCTTCTTAATCATTATGGTCCTTTTCTCGATTTGCTCTACACAATCTTTAGAAAATTAATTAAGCTGTTCCTCCTTCACCATCCTAATTCTTGATTTAGCAAATCTGATTCAGTAAATTCTAGAGCCAGTGAATGAACTATCTTAAAATGATAAGATAAAGCATTCTATTTTTTTTTTCAAGAAGCAAGCATGAAAGCTTATGCTGCTTACCTCCGAAAAGTAGATACCCTACTATTACAAACAATTAAAATGTTCATGAATAATCTTGCTTTGGGACATTTTAAGGAGAAACAGTATTAGAATTTGCAAAAACCTGTTGTATGTCATTAAAAATATAACTATTACATTTGTATAGTAGAGTAAAGACTTCTAAAAAGATCTGAAAGCTTTACCTTACACTAGGAATATTGTTAGAAGCCAGCTATAGAAAAACCACCTCTAGTTGTAAGTCAAATATGTAAATCCTCAGACATGAGATTTAATGCAAAAATTACTTAACGTGAATAATATCTTCATCCCCTCACATCTTCTATTTCTTAAACATTTTTTACCTTCCTGGCTCAAAGTTCACATATGAACACAACCCAAAGATATGTCAGGACTGAGACATCTTTCTTTCTTGTGTTTTTTCAAAAAATTTATTCATCAATGTTATTTCCTCTAAACAGAAAGCTGCAGTAAATTGCTATTCTGTGGGACAAGCAGAGACATCTCTTTACACCTGGCCAGATTCTGGGTCTCTGTTTTTCCAAAAGGACTTGAATCAGACTGATGGCTATGGCAAATCTTTGTATAACTGGTTAAGATTTTATGTATGTTATTTCTAGGGGTATAAAACAGCCTTACCAATGGTGCAGTGGTCCCCTTCCCATCCAGGGCTGCACTCACACTTCCCGTCCTTGCACTGGCCGTGCTCAGCACAGTGAGAGTGGCAGGTTCGTTCTTCACAGGTTGGTCCCACCCAGCCCTCTTCACACTGGCATATCCCTCTGGAACAGACACCGTGGCTGCCGCAGTCCAGGGTACACAGCTCTGCGCGGGATTACAAAAATACATCACGTGGAACAGTAGTTTCATACTGCAGAGACTCTGCACTGATACTAAATTTAATCAATTCTATACTAATATCACTAATCAATCAGATCAAATATGGGATTTCATCACCCGGTACAGACCTTACACAATCCGGCTGCCTCCTTCTTTAGCAGTTACTTGCAAGATCATTTATTTGTTTGGGGTTGAGAATGCAAAGACGATGGCTTTGCATATGGTAGGGCAATAGGTCTAATGCAGACAAACAATGGCACAAAAAGTCCGTATCTTTGGACTGATTTCAGCCACGACCTTTAATAACAGCATGTTATTAAAGTTCATATATATATATATATATAAAACAGTTCATAGATCCCACCGGCTCAGTTCTGAAATCTCTTAGACACTCAAATAAAGCAAGTGAGCTGAATTAAAGGAGAAAGTGGCACATTAAATACATACAAGCAAAAGTCTGCGAGATATTCAGATATTTGTAGTGATGGCAAAATCGCCTTCACTTACAGTAAGAAGAGACAACAGAAAGATAACAGTGAGGAAGAAGAGGAGCAAGCACCCCACTCTGACAGCAGTACACAATACTACATGACTTACAGGCCACACAGATCTGCCTCCTTCTAAAATGGCTTTCAAGGATTAAAACTTTTTTTTCCTTCCTGACTCTCATGAGTCAACTGCTAAGAAACCACAAAAGCTGTTTCGGGAAGACAGGAATACTGCCTTCATTGCACTCAGAACAGTTTCTCTACCTGGGCACTGCAGAACGCCACTTATGGCGAAGTGGAATGAAAGTCCTGAATTGTTTCAATACATCACAATATGCCAATTGCAATTCTACTGCCACTTAGACTAAAGTTGTTCTGTGAAAAAGAATAACTTCATTATAAAAGGGTTCTATGGAGTTCGAATTTATTTAGAATAATTAGTGTCAAGAGACAGAATTTTCTTGTTATTCTGCAATTAACCTGCCACAGAAATGTTACCTCCTTCTTCCTCTCGGAAAGCAGCTGATAGCACTACAAGCGTAAGCCAAATAATCGTGTCTGCTCTGATTTCAAATGTCACTGTTACATATTTAGCTGTAGCAAGATTTTTCCCTTGACAGATTTTAAACAATGATCATTTATAGCTTGGAACTACTGTGTATAAACATTCATAAAAACATTTGTAGTGACAAATGCTGTCACTGTATATACCAAGCGAAGTTTTTAAAGTTTAAATTGAAATCTTATCAATTCCAATCATTTTAACACAAAGAAAAAAGGTTCATAGAAATGGAGCTGTGCAGTGACATTGCAGACACGCCAGGCTCTGTCCCAAGTTAGAGTCTAGCCCTTATTTTTGTTAACAGCCAGGGTGACAGCACAGAGTGCAATTGAAAGAATTATTAACAAATGGAAGAGCACGGTCAAACTCAAAATTACCTTCAGCAGCAGAAGGCATGGCAAACTTAAGATAAAATTCAGTAAAAGCAACTGTGAAGTACCATCCTGAGGAAGCCAAAATCAGCTACATAAAAAAAAATTAATTAATTTTACTATTCAGACAGGAACTTGTGTTATACTGGAGTACAAGATAAACATCACTGGCTGACGATATTCCTGCAAAAGAGTATATGAGACAAGGAAAGAGACTGCTCTGACATATTCAAACGAAAAACTGTGCTGAGCCTGGGGCATTATCCCTTAGAAGGGCTTGATTGCTGCCTGCTGATCATGTATTAATCTAACGATTCATGCCTTGGACTGCCTGCCTGCAGGGACTGGGTAGGATTTTTGCCCCCTTGCTGCATCATTTGGCTTGGCTTTTTCATTTCGTTACTTTTTGTTCCTTGGAAACCTGGGAGACCGCCCAGAGGAATACAGGGAGGACTTGCTCTGTAATGTCGTTAGTATTAATGTTGCCCAAATACTTGCTCCTATGATCAGGAACTAAACTGATCCCACCAGATCTGGGATCACAGAAGAATCACCCCCAGGGCAGACTGGCAGAGGACCACTAGAATTATTTTGACCTATCTTTATAGCTTGGGGCATGGGCTAACTCCTGAGAATTAAATCTAACAAATTACCTGCTACTTCAAGGATTTAGCCTGCTAGAGGGATGCCTTTGATCTCCCCTGATCTCCCTCTAGTTCATTATAATTATTGCTTTTGGTATTTTACTGTTAAGTGGCAAAGATTGCTAAGAGGATTTTAAGAAATATTCCGCAGCTTACACTATTCTGGAGTAAGTGGAGTAGATTTTTTTTTTTTTTTTAACTCTTCTGGATTGAGTGTTTACTACATATTTCTTTTTGCTCTGGACTGGCTTAGTTCAACTGACACCAAAACTTCAGGGAATGTTCTAGGCAATACAGGTTGGAAAGGCTGAAGTGGGGAAACAAAGTGATCCATAGAGCATCCCATCATGTCAGCAGCTCTAGCAGCTCCCATCACTTCCCTGCCTGTCAATAAATCAAAGAACCAGCTGTGGAAAACCTTGAACACGTTCCCACACGTGGCATGCACACCTGCCTCACCTCTGGCTGTCTACCCATCAGAGTCTGATCATGAAAAACTCGTCTTCCAAATTAAAAAAAGAAAAAGCAGCACAGAGCCAAAGGCAGCGTAGCGACATCCCTACTGTAGGGACATAGATCTTCCACATATTCCTATTTTATGAACGCAAAATTGGATGGATCTTAAAATGATTGAAAGTTTTCTTCTTTTTTTCCCACATTTCACACTAGGAATAAACGTTTAAACACTATTTAAATTCAATCAGATAAATGCAGTGGAGACACAAGATTTCCTATCTCATAGAAAAACTATCCTAGGCCAGTCACTACACAGTCTTCACTCAAAAGGCTCCTTTTTTAAAAAAAATTCTATTTTCCCACATAGGATTATACACAACCAAACAAATTTTCCTTTGTTCTTTGCCTATTGGAATACAGTGGCTTCTTCTATCCCAGCCACACTGTCTTGGAAAGACAACACAGCAGCACAAGTTCTAGACCCCAGCCTGGCTCTGTGTGATAGGAAAGGTTGAGTTAGTTGTCCTGCACCTGGTTATTCAGTTTTCACACCTCATTTCTGCCAGCAAGTCAGGGCAGAATAACCAGATACTAGAAACTCAGTAAAAAGTGCTACCAAAAAAAAAAAAAAAGAAAAAAAAACCCGCGTGTCAAACCTGTTGTGGGAAAGCAATGCCAGAACGATCCTACCTAGCTTTTGACTTTCCTTCTAGTAATGTATTTCCCTCCTCACATATTTAATCTAAATCTTCTTTGATATAAATCAAAACCAATTCTGTAAGCACCAGATGTAATGAAACCTGGCTTCTCAGTTTGGACCACGCACTTTCCTCAGTTACCCTCATCGTCCTGCTGCTCAGCCCACTCATACCTCATGGTTACCGAGGGCAAGCTCGAGACTCACTTTTGTTTTGGTGATTTAATATAAGGCTTCAGAAATGCTGTTTACTGTGACAATGTATTCTTCTGCCATGTAAATGATTCTCCCCAGACTTCTCACTCAAAGCAAGGGAAATCAAGCCTAACGTCATCCTATTAATGCTGCGGCAGGACATGCTGCTTTAATCAGTGGCTAATGCATACAACTAAGATTAAAAAAAAAAGCATTATCAGTTAAGGTTGTTCTGTTTTAAAATGCAAAACAATTCCTTAGCTCCTCCTGTAGATAAACAAGTACAGACATATCAGCACAGCAGGGAGCCACATTAGCATCGGTGTTTGTATCCAGAGCCTGCGTGTCAACAGCAGACTGGACAAAATGAGATAATCCAGTGAACGGACAGTGACCAAACGCAACGGCAATAAAATATACTGAAATAGGTAAATAGCTTCAAACAAAGATGAAGTGGTAAAACATTCAGACAGCACTGAAGTTGGACAGCGAGTCAGCTGTCGTGCAACTGTTCTGCTCAATGGAGCATCTTCCTCCTCCTGCAGCAGTTGGTCCTACAGGACTCAGAAGCACCCCAAACTCAGTGGGCACTCCACAGGGGGTAAAGAAGGGAGGCAGGTGACAAGAGGTTATAGTTTGAATTGGAAAAGTCTTGTAGGCTTACAAAAAAGCCATCTCTTCTCTTTGTCACAGTTCAGTGGGATGTACGCCCACCCAGCTTGCCAGCCTGAGCTCCAGGCAGACCTTGTGGAGCGCGGTGGGCTGAAGGCTGCTCTGTGCCAACAGATCGGATCCTCAGGAGGTGTGAATTTTTATGGGTCCCACCAGAGTCACCCTAATTCATGGTCCTGTTTCAGTTTCTGTACCTGTACACTTCGCAATCAAAACAAGCCTCTCTAAGGGTAGGGCTGGAAAGTTAATTTCCTTATTTTTGAAAAAGCTCAGCCGTGCAGATTCACAACAAGCAACACACTGGCAAATTGCTGGGAGCTGCCCTCAACTGACCCCTCCAGCTCCTTACAGACTTTAATGAAATACAGTCTTTAACAAACCTAAAATTCAGAGACCTTAGACCTAACCCAATTAATGAATAAGAGACTTAAAAAATGTTCAGCTCAGTCTAGAATTTTTACTGACATGTCCTTAATTCTGAACACTCATTAATTTCCTTGGAAGAAGGCAAATGTGAACTGTGAAGCATTATTTGTACATATTTTTGAGAAGGTGACAGATGTGTTCATCATTCCTGAGCTAATCTAAAAAGCATTAAAAATGCACTCCACACTCTTCATTTTAATTACCTAAGTCAACAATGAGTTCTTTCAAATGTGTTTTATAATAAGTTTCTACTTACGTGATATGAAAAGGGAAATTAAAGCTAAATATTTTATAATTTGTAATGATAAGGGAAGACTTTAATGTTAATTTGACATGTTTCAGAAATAACTCTTAGAAAATCATGCTAAGAATACAAAACTATATGTAAACAAAAGTGGTCAAATACTACAAAAACACTTTCATTTTTCTTCACATTCAGTGGTGAGTCTTGTTCTACAGACAGGCTAAACCTTAAGTATCATATTCATAATTTTGCTATCCATTTTTTAATAAGTACTTTTCCAAAAAGATTAGAAATTAATCTATCCTGACTTTCATCCAATAAGCTTAACTGCTGGAGGCAGCAAAAAATCACCTATCTAGGCCTAATAAAGAAAGTTTTTTCAAATTAAATATACACTGCATTTAATAAGCTTGCATGATAATTTCAACAATGTTCCTGAGCTTTTTAAATTACCTTCCCACTGTGTCCTGGAGACAGCTCTGTTCTAGCTTCCATTTTCAGCAAGTGACTTTATTAATATAATTTTTTATACCACAAAAAAAGTTCAAAAATTTAAAGTTTCAGGAGTTTCAAAAGCACTTGAGCTATTTTTTTTTTTTTTTTTTTTTCAGTAAAACCTGATGGAAAGTTGTCCCCACTAGAGAAGGTTACCTGAGAGAGGGCACAACAGAGGTTTAATATAAATGCCAAGTTTTACGTATCTGTACTAGAAGAGACATTGTTTTTATGGTACAGCTTACATTATTTCCCTGATTTAAACAAACTCCTTTGGCAACCTGGATGATACAACTGCATCTAATCTAGGCTTCTCCAACAGCGTCACAGAATGTCAGTTAAGTGTGCAACTTTTTACACTCTTAGCCAACCACAGCTATGCCAATGAGCCGTCAAGCCAGGGACAGTTTTTCTGCAGAGGCAAGACAGAAGTATTACACCGGCTATGCCAGTGTTCAGTGGCACCTGCTCTTCAAGCCCAAGCTGGTAACCAAAGGGACTTGGAAATGTCTGCAAAACATTAATTTTGAAGTCTTCGGCTGTCAGCTGCCAGGTTTTGTGAACACGTTTCCTCTGTCAAACAGAAACCAGGTTCTTGCAAGGAGGAGGCAGCGAAGGTGCATTCCCAAACAATGACTGGTGCACCTTCTGCCCGTCCTTCACACCACCAGGCAACACTTGATGGGGAAATGCCACAGAACTTTATGTGAAGTTGGGTACAATCAAAATAAATCAATGTGATAGATCATCACCGAATGACTGACAAGTGTTTGGCAAAAAAAAAAAGAAAAAAAAAGCAGCTTCTACTGCTCTACTGTCAGAATACTAAAATAACACACAGCTCTGACATGTATTGACACGCACAGCCTAGTTCACCTATTTTAGTGTTGATTTATAGAAAACAGAGGTGCAAAGTACTTCATATGATCACTTATTCTTCCTTGTTCCAAATTAAATCATACATGGCACCCCTTAAAAAAGCTCCCAGCAACAGAAAACCTACAACAGGACTAGGTAGTCCATAGCACCACAGGCTATCTTCACAGACAAATATTGTCCAAGTTTCTCTTGCTTCTTGTCCTTCTCCCTGTGCATTGCACGCTTATATCTGATAATGAAATACCTTAAAGGTCACCTCACAATACCACAACAATTTGTGAGTTTGAGCAGTTATATTTGTGTGAATAAATTCAAAGCAACACTTTAATTACATGAACACTGCAAAACCACTGCATTGAATTTATTCTCACATATGCATCCAAAATCAGTTCCACAATCATTGCCAAAGATTCTGCTCTTGCACAAAGTGGGACTTGGTGGCCCATCCCAACAAAAGACAAAAAGAGTGAAATTCATCTCACCCAACTTGAGACATTTATGTCTGAAACAGGTTTCTATTACAGTCTGTTATCATAGAAACATAGAATGGTTTGGAAGGGACCTTAAAGATCATCAAACTCCACCCCCCTGCCATGGGCAGGGACACCTCCCACTAGCCCAGGTTGCTCAAAGCCTCATCCAGCCTGGCCTTGAACCCCTCCAGGGATGGGGCATCCACAGCTTCAGACTAGGATGTTTAAATTGATTCAGCTATTGATATTTATCCTTTCTGACACTCATGAAGCAAGACACTGTAGAAGCATATAAAGCTATGTTAAGCAGAAGAGGAATGATTTTGGAAAAATTCTCAAGGAGAACACAGGTCCTACCCCAAATCGTATTAACCCCCATTTCTGGCTCTGAACAATGTCAGAGAGGCTCAAAAAATATTACAACTATTTACAGTTTTCCATGTGTCACACAAACGTGGACACTCCTTAAACATCATTCTTTTATCTTCTTGATGTCCTCTATTACTCAGACTCGTATTACGTACCCCTCTTCCCTCATGATGTCACGACTGATACCCTGTTTCCTGTCCTCTTTTCAGTAGTTCTGTTGGTTTTACTATGAAATAAATTAGTGATTCCAGTAAATAAGCTTTTTGGTTGGTCTCATTGGCAACTGAAAAACAGCACAGCTGAAATCACTCTAGCTGAATAATGGTTCGATCCTGGCGCTCTTCTTCCTGAACTGCATTATCCCAGGAGGTGTTCTACCGCGAGGCAACAAGGTACTTCAGGAGGTCGGGTCTCCCTCAGAGAGACAAGAGTTGCAGAAAAGTGCTAATGAGTAGTCAGTGTCTTCAGAGCAAAACGGGGCAATCTAAACGTCACGCAGCCCTGGCTACTGTTTGGGATAATTCAGACACAATTGCGGCACAAAGTTCAACTATTTCAACCAAAGACAAAATTTCTCCCAAACTTCTCCACTCTCCAAACATTGTTTCATTTGAAACCCTTCTACTGTAAGCTTTATGCAGAAAACCTTTCACAGACATCTAACGACCTCTCTTATCTTCCCACCACAGGCCACAACACATAAAATAAACCCACTGGAACTAAAATGCCGTATCCTCACTGTTTGTTACTCAGAATGTTTCACCGTCAATCTAGTGACGGTTTTAATTGCTTTCTGGAAATAATCCTGCCATCATCTCATTGAATTTATTTCTGATGCATTAAGTACTCTATAAATAGCTCTTCTGGCTCCTGGTAGGAAGGCTGCCACTAACACTATTGTGCATCTCAAAATACATGAATGTAAATGCATTTTTTAAAAAAACCTGTAATGTAGCTTCTGATGATGCTACACCTATCTGAAAGTCTCTTTTCCAAACTGGGAGCTTCAATTTGCTTGAAAATTTATTTGTGTAGAAAAGTAATCAGTGGACAGACAGAAAGATCCAAAGGGCAAACACAGCAGGGGTGGGGGAAATGACGGAGAAACTTTTTCCTCTTCTTAGATCTTTTATCACACTTTTTTTTTTTCCAGCTTTATTTTTCATCTGATGAAGAATATTTTCTTCTTGATCCAAATCCAATTTGTATATACATAGAAAACCTCACTCTTTATCGATTTTGCTGTGGTTCAAAATGGTATTTTTACAGTGCAAAAATTTAATCAATACAGCCTGATGAATCTGGACTGGTAATGGTAAACATACTAACGGATATTTCATTTCAGGCAGCCAAAGCTCTGGAAATTGATACCACTGAAAGGGACTACTCATTTGCCAGCGAGTATATCTCTGTTTACCCAGCCGTAGTACCGGTGTAAAGCAGAACACAATTACGCCGTGCTTGCCACACCAGGGACTTCAGCTGCAGAACCTGTCTCTTTCTCAGAGATGATACAGGTTGGCAGGTGGGACAATGCCTTTGTGGGAAATGTTTAAAATAAATGAGCAGAAGTGTAACCTAATAGCAAGGAAGATTAGACTGACACAAGGGTGAGGAGACCCGCACAGTATTCTGAGTAGGACATTTTTCTAAATACCATGTCTCCCAAGTGAATGTGGAGCTTCCTTGTCCAATGTGGTCCTGTTTTATAATTTGTCTCCACTGTTTGATTTCACGTTGCAAAGCAGTGAGATTACAGTCATCACTGGAGATTCATACTCTGACTAACAAGCTCTGAAATCCTTCACAATACACAGCGAACCACAAAAGGAAACGCTGTGCAACGTCTACCTTGTTCGATATTTTATTTGATCAGGAGACTAGTAAGAAAGCCATCCAGAACAATCTATCGTGAGCAGTAATGAGTGAGATGACAGCTATGAAAGCGATGCCTTTGTGTTCACTCACAGAGGGGAAAACGCAATCCACGGTTCCTCAGGCTGAAAAGCCAGTTGTGTAGGAAAAATGGGAAACCTGTTGAGTCAGTGACAGACCACAAGAATGAGGAAGGCATGAGGCCTACGATAACGATGAGAAACATGGAGAACAACAATAGGGAAAAAGGAAACATGCAAAGAGATGGCTCAGTAGGTACATTTAATAAAGCTGTCTCACAGGTACAGACTGAACCAATAAAGCATCAAAAGAAAATAGAGAACTGGAGACACCTATTTTCAGCAAAGGTTCACCAGATGGCCTGAGTGGATCAGGATACATCTTTATACCAGCACTACATCTTTCAAGATACACAGAAGTACTAGTATTGACATTGACTAGAGCTCTGCTAAGAGCATAAATTTTTCCACGATTTATTTAATCAGCAAATTTCATAGAATCATAGAATAGCTTGGGCTGGAAGGGATCTTTAAAGGTTATCTAGTCCAATCCCCCTGCAATGAGCAGGGACATCTCCAACCAGACCAGGTTGCCCAGAGCCCCGTCCAGCCTGGCCTCGAATGTTTCCAGGGATGGGGCATCTCCCACCTCTCTGGGCAACCTGTGCCAGTGGTTCACCACCCTCACTGTAAAAAATTTCTTCCTTACACCTAGTCTGAATCTACTCTCTTCTAGTTTAAAACCATTACTCCTTGTCCTACTGCTACAGGCCCTGCTGAAAACTCTATTCCCACCAATCAATTTGTATCACAGTAAAGACTAATATGAGAAATCAAAAGTCATCACCAGCTTCTAAGTGACACCTCAGGTTCACAATCGAAAGCAAAATCAGCTGAAGAAGCTGGCCTCGCTTCCTCTCTTTTGAGCACAAATAAGCAGTTTCTTGGACAAACTCAACAGCCAGGCGTGACAAGCTCTTTCCCAAAAGCAGGGAGTAAAGCCTCAATTGGCAAAAGTCACCCAGTGCTCAGTGACTGACTCTGAACACTGCCTACATGGGCAAGGAGCAAACATTTCTATGTTCATTGCTGCTTTTGTGCAGATGAGTACAGGCGAGATGAAGCAGCTCCCAGTAAATAAACCATAACTTCCTCTGTGTCAGCAGCACAAACAGAAATAGCAACACGCATCTGGCAGCTGCTGTTCTGCCTTGTCGCTGCTAGAGCAAAGACGCAGCTCATGACTTGCATTTTTCCTGCACCAGGGAGAAGCAGTACCTTGGGCACACGACCTGGGATTTCAAATGAGCACTGCTATCACACTCCTTAGTGTGCCTGGTACAACTGCAACAGTACTTTGTACATTTTAAGAAGTCAACGAGTGTTCTTTATTATTTTTCTCGTACTCTTCGTTCTACGCTGCCTACATTTTTCCACTAACTCATCACTTCTCCTTGGTCCCCATGCAAACTCTGCTTTGCTGAGGCAGTTGTGTTATTCCCAGGACATGCAAAATCCAAATATGCCATGTGAACAATCAGCTTTCTGCAGCCCATCAGAAAATTATTTTGGATCACAAGGCGATAGGTACTACTTTAATAATCTGTTTGTAAAATAGCCAAGGCTTTGTAAACTGAAGAGCGACATGCCCGAAAGCACACTGCAGCTACGATACACAAGGAGTCTTTGTTCTATCACCACTGAAACATTCTTGCACAGTTACTAGAAATCTAATTTTGTTTAAAAAAGTATTACTTGAGCCTAAACATTTAACCAAAAAAGTCCTTAAGGAGGGCAGAGACCAGGAACTCTGTAGATGCCTACACACATTACCCATGCAACAATCTACATAATCAAAAAGCTTAAAAATGCAATATGTAGGAGAAAAGAAAGATGATTTTGACTTTTATCAACTTAAATTTCCTATTTTCAGAGGTCAGCTAAACTTCACAGACTCCGCTGCATAAGCATATTGAAATGATAGCTATTCTTGTAGAATCTTACCATGACAATAACAAAAATTATAAATATCTGCTTTTCAAAGACCTATGCAACACATATTGCATAACAGATGTTCTGAAATTCAAAAACCTCTAGTTATTCTAGTGCTTTTTTGTACTCCTGCTCTAACAATTCCCATTTGTGCTTTTCCAGATGGGAGGAAGGGAAGCTCCCTCCTAACACAAGAACCCTTCTTTAAATGTTGGTGATAAGGATAACTCGTCAGAGTTTCACCACTGGACTTGTCTTAGCAAATTAAAAGCTGAAGATTTTGTATGTTGGTACTGTTCTGTTGTCTATCTAGGCTGTTTTTTCCCCTCCATTGCAGCATCCACAAGACCAGCAGAACATTCCCACAACTTCTCTACTTTACAGAGACCTCCTTCATAACGGATACTTGTGGAGTAGGAGCCTTTCATAGTCAGAATTTGATATTTTCTTGGACACAGACTATTCACAAAAGTCTTTTCCATACTATATCCTGTCAGTTGTTTTTCTGCAGTTCTTAATCACTGCCTAGCACATTGATCACCATATAGGCGACAAGGTTGAGATGCAAAAAGGGATGCAGCCATCTAACCACAACTTTAAATGTCTAAAACCAAAATCTAGACCCTTTTTTCCCCAGCTTACCCAAATGTGGAGGTGCCTGAACCACTTTGGCACCTGAATTGCTACTATAATCCTATTTATTTGCCAGGTTTTGCTACCAGGTAATCACCCAACTCAGGTCATAACAGCTTTATGTTAAGCTCTCATTACTTTCAAAACAGATCTCCTGGACCTGGCCTAGCATAAAACACGTTGAGGTGGACAGTTCCTGGACATAACGGACTCCCTGTAGAGAGGCGATGTCGTGCACACCGAGAGGAAAGTCCCTGCTGGGTACCTGGAAGGCAGGATAAACAGGACTATATTGCTGTCACCAGAGCTACTTGGCTATCTTGCTCCTGGATAAGGGAAGAGCTGCTGGGGCAGAAGTGTCTGGAATTGGGTCTGTAGATTCCATCCAGAGGAATAAGTAACACCTGCTCATGGGTTAGACCAGGATGTACAAAAGCTGACTTAAGTGAATTAAGTTTACACTCGAATGAGGGATATTTCCAATAATTGCTGAATGAGGTGAGGACAGCAATAGATTAAGAATCTTAATTTTCAGGAGGAAAAAGGGAAGGAAGGAGCCATTATTTTTGGCATATCTGCAAAATAAGCAGCAACCAGTTGAAAAACATCCCAAGTTTCCTCATTGTATATCTCATACCCTTGACTTATCCTATTTCTTGAATCAATATATGACTACATCAGGTATTTCTGGTTCCCTCTGGACTGAGCTCAACACGCAGGAGAATTAATTTCTATTGGAGTGCTTCTTCACTGCCTTAAATTTCTCATGTTTTAAATTCTCCAGCAACACATATTAAGTGTTCCAATCTTGAACTACTAAGTTTTTAATAGAAATCTTGCTCACCAGATATCTTTTTGCAAACTCTTGCAACTCTACACAGGATACAAATCAAACCAGTCACACATCGTTTTTTTTGTTTTCAGTGAAATATACAGTAGTAAGAAGAGTCTTTCTACAATGTCAGACAACGTACAGCAGGGGAAATTTCAATCATCCTTTTAATTAGCACAGCAGTAACAGTCAAAGCTCCTCACAAATTAAAGAAAAAGGACAGTTAGACGACGTCTAATGAAGTAAGTCCATCATTTCTTCAGAACAAAACAATGAAGGATGGTTATAGTGTAATTAAAAAGACCTTGAGATTTCTCTAAAATAGGGAGTGGAGTAGAAGTACCAACATGGAACAGAGTAGTCTATAGAAAATGCATGACAGATTACAGCACGCACTGAGGAAATTTCAAGGCTATTTGCACTGCTGTGACTTGTTGTACTGAATCTCCTTGTCCTTGGCAAATCAGAATGACTGGCACCCGTAATTTGCAATTTCCTAAACCTGAAGAGTTTCTGATTGCGACGAAATGGTTTTACCTAATTATTTTTTCAAGTTGCAGTTTTTGATGTTTAATTTTGAAACCAATTTGAGATGTCTTGAACTACATTAGTATACTGTATTATGCCTTCATTTCTTTTTGAAGCACTTTCCTTTAAAAATGCATACTTCTAATGATTTTTAAATTACTCTACTCTGCACATATCAATTTACAACAATTACAACATTTTGCATTTTTCAAGGCACTTCAGTTTTAGAGAGGTTTTATGCTTCGCAAGATACTGAAGGAAGAGGCTGCTATTCCATTTTTAACCTTTGCGAAATTACCACCAATCTTGCTAGAGAGAGCTCAGCCAAAAATAGATATGCTAAATATATACCATCTCCATATAATCATTTTAGGATGAATGTTTTTGTGACTATGAACTGCCAGTATTCTTTTCCCAATCATAATTAGGTTGCTTCAGTGGTATAAATGGATTCAGTGGAATTATGACAAATGTCCTGGAGTAAGGACAATGGAAACTGGCCTACTTTGTCTGAATAGAGTCTCGAGAAACGAATACAGGACAGGATGTCACAGGTATCAGCTCTGTCACAGATTTCATTAGTTTTCAGTCTATAATATTTTAGACATAGTGCTGCAACTAATTAGCAACTCAGGGCTGGATTCTCACCTGAAACACACTGGGACTGCACAGGTGGCATCACTGCAGTTATACTAATTTATGCTAGCTAAGGCTCTGCCCCCCTGAACAACTCTGCCATCCATTTTCTCTTGATATTTTACTCCCTTAGTCCCAAGGCTCCATGTCGAAGGTGTCAATCTAAGAACAGAAGATGAGTTGGGTTTTTTTTGGTTTGTTGATGCTGCACCTTCAATTAACCAGAGCATCCCTTCTACCTGACACGAGTAGTCAGTACTCACAAGTTTGATCTTGTCTTTCTGAAATGCACAGCCTACATGCCTCAAAGGGAGATCACTCATTAACATCATGAGATTTTGGATGACAGCCTATAAATAAAGCAACAAAGATCCACAGACAGTAAGTATAAAGTTGACTATACTCAAGTCCTGGTGATATCAATATCAAAACAGTGTACTATTAGTCTTCCATCCTACAGTATTATTTTGTTATCTACCCAGTAAATCACCCCCACGCTACACAGGTTAACTATGCCATATGTTGAAGGTCTGAATAATAATAACGGATTTTCACATACAATCACTACGGGATTCAGTGGGATGTAATGATGCTGAGGCTCTGAAATAGGCCAAGGATAAAGTACCTGTACTGAAAAAGGTTTCACAAAAAATATTTCATCATCAGTCTCACCTGGAACAAAGTATGAAATTCTCATTCTCTGTTCACATCTTTTAGAGGAGGGGGGAAACTAAATGAGAAACAGAACCCAATCTCTTGTGCATCTCTCTTGGGCATGTCCACTGTCAGATGGCTAAAGCAGTAACAGCCAAATGTCTTTGGACATTTTTGTGTGACTTGCCAAATGATGACCAAACTAGGAAAACACTAAAACTCAATGAGCAAAATGATAAACAAGATAGTAAGGAATTCAAACACTGAATACTGACATTTATATTGTGACTCTTACAATGGGTTTTTAATTTTCAGTGCTTTACATCAGAGAAGTATTTGTTTTTCCACAAACTAATGATTAGAGAGATAAAATCACGTGGTTTGTTTGACAGCATGAGCTAAAGCCATTACAATGTTTGAAGACCCCCTATTTGCTGTATGGTAGGTGTGACTAGTGGGGTCAGTGTCTTGGGATAGTGGGGAACTGTAACAGTGCTGTTGCTGTTTCTTTTTGTCTTGGAAACACTTCGGGAATCAAAATAGTGGAAACACAGCTCTCCTTCGAGGTGTCTGTGGACCTCTGCTTGAGATCAGCTTTGCTTGGCCCTAACAGCCATGCCTCCCTTACTTTTATGAAAAAGTGGACACAACTCTCCTGATTCCTCATACAGTGCAAAGTAAAGACTGCAGAAAGTGGGACGGATGACTGTTCAAGGGACAGCTGACTAAAACAATTTAAGTTACTACAGAAGAAGAGACTGGAACTCTGTATATTTCAATGTAGGTTACACCACGGGTAAAGGCAGCAAGCAACGTCCGCTCA
>NW_010133279.1:1664-27727 GCF_000699245.1 Pterocles gutturalis | reverse complement strand
CAGGAATGAAAGATTCGATTACATTACTTGAATAATGACTGCAGCACTGATCCTTGAAACTGGAATGATAACAGCTATGTCCAAGGCACAGCATTTGGAAGAACTCAGCTGGAATAACTCTGTGCTGCTTCTCTACAAATGCCTGACATTGGTATAATTTTGAAGCAGTGAAAGCTGTAGCTTTTGACCTTCAGTGTTGAAGCCAGTTGGCAAATTGGCAAAACAGACGAATCCATCTCCATCGTGGTAAACATGCGTCAGTGTATAATCATATAGAACAATTAAACCACTTTGCTCTTATCCACATAACATCAAATCTTAGGTACAGATAGAATGTAGGTGATTTTTTTTTCTCCTGATGTCAGGTATGGCTATAGAAAGAATAACTTTTGGTTTTTTTTGAAAGACCAAAGGATTTTTTTTGTTTAAATTGGTGTAGTTAAAGATCTGTTAGTATTTTCAGAATGAACTTCAGATGATGATGCCCTAAATTGGGCAAAAGAACGAGAAGCATATTATTTTTCTGTTTGAACATTAGCTGATAGGAAGAACCTTTACAAAGAGGCGCATAGTTGCAAGGCAAACCCTGAATGAAAACGATGTGATCTTCAGGACAGGCAAACTGAAATCCAAGGGAAAAAAAGAAAATGCCTTTTCATGGAAATTCAATATTGCAGGGTAGAAAGAGGCCAAACATGTCTGTAACAGATATCCAGCTAAGAATGTTGAAAGGACGGATCTTAACAGAGCTGAATAAAAAGCCAACATAGGTTGTGTCCTACAAGTATGTCTTACAAGTAGTGTAGGATTGCAATACTAACGTCTGAACAACTTTCAAACCATGCTGAGCTGCTCTTATTGAGAGCCAATTCAAACACGAGGAAAAGATTTATTGACAGCTCTTTTGGAGTTCTGTAAGATCTCAAGGACGGCAACCAGCCATCAAGAACTTTGGATCTAGGAGGAGTATCTGGAGGTGGTGCAGTGAGATCAGTTTTTGGCAGTCCACAGGTCAGAGCAGAGACTTCGCCGGACATCTGTATTAAGTAGACGAGCCAAACCTGGCTTGGACAGTGTGGAACTGTCATGGTGTTGTGGCTCTTTTTCTTTTGGTCTTGGAAATACTTTGGGAACCAAAGTAGTGCAAAGAAAGTGAAGAGGTCTATGCTGCACTAGAGCAGGATCCTGGCCTCAGGCCTCTCATGATAATGGTAAGATCACAAAGCACTTCAGAATCACCACTCTGCAATAAGCTGGTGTAACGGCAACATCAGGAGAGGATGTCTGATTTTGGCAGCATGCATCTGCTCTCCCCAGCTCGTAGCTGTTAACAGTATGCTCCTGCACAGCAATGCTACAAAGGTGCCCAATTGCCAACTAATCCTCATACATTTAAGATGCTCAAGCTGATAGGTCATGCAGGACACTTTAACTAGAGCAGTAAGTCAGATGGATTCTGCACTGGCTATACGGTGGTTAATTCAGTGCCACACAGCTTTTCTCCACAGCCATAGTGTAAGAAACGTCTCCAATACTGGTGTTTTTTTGGATAGAAGAGTAATCCTGAACTCTGACCGCAAACTAGGGCTGCCCTAGTTATACCAGCCTTTGTAGTACAGATGTTGTCTGTTTAATTATTCTATTCTATTGAATAAATAAATTCCTTAAAATCATACATAAAGCCTAAAGAAAATGGAAGAGCTTTTCAGAAAAAGCATTGCAAAAGTTCAATGGACAACCTGAGAGGTTGTTAGCTGCTGACCCAAAAAGGGATAATGACAGAATTCATATTCCTCTACAGAAGCTTTCAAGACAGACTTTGCAATACTTAGGTGGAACACAGCTGTGGTCTCCTCATTTTCATAGTCCCTTTAGAGACCACACCCCATGTGATGGAGGACTAGAAATAAATCCAATTCACTCCATTCATCTGTGCTTTTGTCCATGTGCTCCCTGAAATGTGTATATCATTATATATATTATATATATAACGATATTCACATTTCACCTTTTTTAAACTAGCCACTTCTTACCAACCAATTAGTTCACTCATGTCACAGTTCAGTGTTTGTTGTATCCAAACATCCTCCACACGCAATTTCATGTAGAATTTGATCTGAACACTCCAGTAGGTCAGTACATTGTCTATACAGCAGAAGAGCAAGTACATACAAGAGCAAGTAACTGCTTGAATGATCAGGCCATACATTCTTAGCAAAATGGCATTTCTTTAAGTGTGAAAAATGAAACCTGTTTCGTAAGAAACACAGGAAAGATAAGTTAGTTAAGGTGTAGACATCTTTTGTCTTTCTTTGACCTTTCGATATTTAAGCTTGGAATTTCAGTGTTCCCTTGATAGAATCTTTTTATGAAACAATAGGAAAAGAAAAACGAATACTTTATATGGTCAGTCATACCCCCCAAAAGACTACCCAAAACCCAAGAAATAGAGATTTTTTTTTTTTCCTGGCATTATTCTTCTTCTGGAGGTGGAGACAGAGATAGGGGGAGAGAGAAAGGAAAAAGGTGACAAGGGGTGGAGAGAGAAAGGTGTGTGTATGTAGCATTATGGGAAAAAAAATGATTCAAAATACTGGCTCTTTTTATAAACAATGACGACAAAAAATAATGAATTTGACCAAGAATTTGACAGTCTTTCACCTCACAGAAAGAAACACAATTGTAGCACTTTTCATCTATTCAAACTGGGAGTAGAAGGTGTACTTTTTAGCAGAGAGGGTCAGACACAACTGAAACAATTTGCCTAAGGACATGGTACACTATCTTTCATCTTCAGTCTGTGTGTGAAGGTTGAATTTCTAAAAACTAAACAGATATTACAAGTGTCGAGTAGAAACCAAAGGATGATTTTTTTTTTTTTTTGGGTACATATCCTACAGGAAATCAAACCGCCTGAACACCATGGTCTTTTCCAATCTCAAAAATTCAAGAATGATTCCAGGTCTCAGGCTGGGGCTCCAAACAAATCCTTCAACATGTGCATGGGTCACGCTGTCACCCTCCATCTCTGTTCCTTCGTGTCCACACTGATTTCTGCCTTTGCCCAGTCTGCCACTTCTAATAAGGAATTTCTTAGTGTTTGAGGAGCTGGGCAGGTAGGGGAAGGTATCTTAGAGACGGTTCATCCCTCTTCAGGTGGGCTACAGTGTATTTGGGATAATGTACCCAAAAGCAGTCTGGCACCTTTGTTACTGCTCCTTATAAAATGTACAGCAAGATATATTAATTTCTATTTAGGAAAAACATAAAATAATTTATCTGTTTATTTTGAAGGTATTTGGAATTCGCTGGGGAATGCAGGAATCATCAGGACAGGAGCCTATATGCTTCAGGGTGATACAGAAAGGCAAATTTTCACAGTACTGGCAATGATGTGGTACAGAGATGGTTGGAAAGTGCAAGGGTTGGAGGCAGGCTGAGAGACTGCTCGTCTACCAGTTGCAAAACTTTCCCTGCTGTCTGGTTCTAGATGAGCAGTATGTGGTCTACCCTTTTCATCCTTTTCATCGTACAGAACCTCATGATTTTTTTTCCATTCGCATATGACAGCTCGTTCATTCTGACCTTGTTAACTTACTCATCTGATGTCTTCCTTCCTCACTAAAGTCAAGCTTTACGTCCAGCATGCACAGCAATCACTGATCCCAGGAAGAAAGTCTCAAGCGCAAATGAACATCTATACTTCAGTCTAACACGCATTGTATTGCCACAACAATCCTGAATCTAGTTTAACACCCTTGAAGCAAGATATATTTGAAAGGAGAAATCTGAAGTATCCAGCTATAAAGAGAGATGCCTGTAGTTGGTTGTAAAAGCATTATTTGATAACTCAGAAGCCAGGAGGGATGAAGAAAGGTATTTTTCCTACTTGTTGATGGAGGCAAGGAAAAAAGTTACCTTTCTTCTAAAAATTAATCAAAACAGCTTTCGAGGTGAGACAAATATGAAAACTATGATCTTAGCACACAAGATAAAAGCCTTTTCACTGCAGTTATTTGTTAGCTCTTTGTTCCTTGACTTAATTGCCCCACGCAGCTTACACAGCAGACCTTTTGGAGATTAACATCTCTTCTTCAGCTACAATAATGTTGTATCAGAACAGAATTGGTTTGCATATTTAGTGATTAAAAAATTAGTATATAGCTAGCTACTTCATTAGTGGAAGTACTACTATATTGCTAGCCTTCAGGGAATATTTTTAACACCTAATAAAACACATGATAAAAATGCAGGCAAACAAGTCAATTCTTCTCAAAGCAGGTACCATATCCAACAGTGTCAGACTGAAATTACACGCATTAATTTTGGAGTGTGGAATGAACGCAGGGTCTTTGTAACAAACCCTGAAAATTATTAGCAGGTCAATACATTGTTGCCTAAAAAGTTATCATGGAGTGGGACATTTCATAAGTCCCAACCTAAAGACCATAACCATACACTTTAAAGGTCTGAATGGAAATTTATACTGTTCCAAGTGTCCTTTTGAATGATGACTTCTAAGAAAAATTAGTGACTTGGATGACTGGTTGTATTCCACAGTATTCAGCAAATCTGTCACTTGGATCTATTCTGTACTGGGACGTGCTACTTAGCATCTGAGATTCTGGTTTTGTGAGCTTTACAGGGGAAAAAAAATAGTAGCACGTACGTTGGTAATGACATGCTCCATTACAGAGTAAAATGTCCAGAGTGCACTCATTTCAAGAAAATGAAACGTAAATGTACAAAGCACATAGGAAATCCATTTCAACACTTAATCAAATTCAGTGGGATCAAACCTTGATACTCCTCTTAAGAAAGAAAAGAGTTTTTATCCCAGCATGAGAGAATGGATGGTCACTTTTGTTTAAAGATTTTTTGACAGAGCCCTCCTTCCCATCAGTCACTGCAATTAGACCTTTTTTTTTTTTAAAAATCCTTCCAGTCTCCCTCAGAGTTGTGGATTTCCCCATTGTGTAAGCCTGATAAGTGCTCAACATCTCACGCGAATCATGCTTAACTCCAATCCATGCCAGGAGGCTCTCGCACTCTTACAGGATGACTGTTTTTGCTGGCACCCCATCAGGCAGCCAATGTTCTTGTCACAGAGGAGAAACCTTGCCATCCTTGTCAACAGAGACCCAGCTGCTGACAAGCCCATTAAGATGCCATGGCACGTTGTTCATCCCTGTCCTGTTTTTTAAATTCCTACTAGCACAGTCATAGGAACTACTTTCTTTCATGACTCAAAACAGAAAGCACTGGCATTACTGAAAGAATAAAATCTCCAGCATACCTGTTGAACAGTCTGAACCCGTCCACTGCGGTTCACAGCTGCAGAGTCCCGTGTCCAGGAGGAACGTCCCATGCCCCGAGCACTGCTCCTGGCACACGGGAAGCGACGTTTCACAGTTCACCCCGCCCCAGCCCGCGGAGCAGTGACATTCCCCTTGAACGCACACGCCGTGGCCAGAGCACATTGGATCCAAGCAGTCCTCTGGAAAGCAGGGAATATACAATTTAGCATAAAACTACCACCTTAACTGTGGTTTCCTAGTGAAATACAGCATCAGGGATTTAGATTAATTTGGTGATTTTTGTGCAAAAACCCAAACTGAAAGGATGTTAACAAACACAAGGAAAAAACAGCCCATGTTAACATCTGTGCAAAAGTATCAGCCAAAAACGAGAAAAAAAGGCATGCATGTAGACTTTCAGAGATCATATAATTCTGCTCATCAAGGATATTGTCTTAGTTTTAAAATACAGATTCCCATGACAGATCTATTAGTCCAAGTTGGTGAAGTTTGTGCTTCAGCAGCAAGGCTGGGAAAGAACTGGAACAATTAATAATTACTTCTACAATTGTGCATTGTGTTTCCATTTGGGTATTTGTGTTCTGTGTTTTATTTACATCTGGCAAAAGAAAGATTTATTCTTTCATCTTCCTGGGGAAAGCTATCTCTACAGCAGAAAATTTGATTAAAAAAAAAAAAAAAAAAAAGGCCATCCACTAACCCAGAGTAGTGAATCTCTGACTGAATGCTTGCTGTAAAAAAAAAATCTCATACACTCATAAAAAGTATGTGCTGGGCAATTGCAGATAATGAACAGATTCATAAAAGTTATAACGTACTGATGAACAATTTGCAAACAGACAAAGAGCTAAATTTGTTCTCAATTTGGATTAAACTATTCCTAGTGAAAAATTCAGGAGCTCTGTAGAAGAATTTAAATCAGCTGGTTAGTCCTGTATAATCAGCATATTCTTTCATAAAGCCCCAGCATTTCCTTAACGAGACAGATTTCAAGCAGAACACAGCCTGCCTTCTCTGGAGGCTGCAGAGCTGGAGGGGAATCTGTGGGGTCCGAGCATGGGAAACAATTAGCCAAAAGCCTGTTCGTGTTAGATCAGGCTTCAGACTAATGTTAAAGGGGCACTTAGAAAGTTCTTGTATGTATTTTTCAAGTATCAGGACAAGTACTGTTTAAAAATTATATTAAAAACTTAAAGAGAATTCTGTGCCACACAAACGGAGAGATGCTCTTTGCTCCAGGAAGGGAGGACTAAACACTTCAGACGTAGAGATTTACAGCCTCCAGTTTATAGGACCTTTTGGCCTGAGAAAAAAGAAGTGATGCTTTATCTTTTGAGCTGCTACGATCTTCTTTCAAGATTTATGTTGTACCTTTTCCAGCCTTCCAGGCTTGTGCACAGCACAATGTAATTCTGACAGAGGGGGATGAGTGTTTCTGGACAACGCCTATCTTGCTAAGCACAGGACAAAAATAGTTGGCATTTTTTTCTCATCCTGAGACAGCTCTTTATTTTGCTGATCTTTTAAAATTAATTGAGTTTTAAAAGCATCACTTTTGTAACGATAATCTGACAGGACAAATTCCAAGCGCTCCCATAGCAATGAACACATGTAGCTACTGGTGTTCCCTGGATGGTACATCTGTTACTGTGTCTGCTATGTCAGCAACACTGCTATAACACTAAACTCATATTTATGTACAACTATGTAATCTCAATTCCTGACAGAATTACTTCCGCTGCTGCACAAGTTACGTTGTACAACACAGTAAACTGACCAGTCATGTCATGCACAGACTGCTGCAATACAAACCCGCCGTACCTGGACGTGCACATTTGTTTCACCCACCCTATTTCTACAGAATTCCCCCTTTAAAAAAAAATTAAATGTCTCTTACTTTACAAATCCAATGTTTTCATACTTTTAGTTTCAATAGCTGTCTGAGTACATTTATCTCAATTATTTTTTTATCACATTATGGCAAGAAACAAAGCAACTGAAACCAGTGGTCAGCATCCCATCAGCTGCGGGCTTGTTTGGCATCACGGCCTCAGTGAGTAAATCTGTGTATTGCTCTGTCCCATTTGGACTTTCTTGGGTTTTGTCCATTTCTGAAACTACCAGCAACTGAGTATGTCAGAAGCATTGTCTTGATCCTCCCTTTAAAAACAATACCAGATATGTCAAATCCATCAAACCCATCCTGGACATTTTTCTGACTAGAGAATCCAAGCCCCATAAAGAGCCTCCTCTGTGTGCTACTCAAAAGAATTACCTGAAATCTAGATAGCAGGAAGCACACAGGATGCTGTCACTAGCTTCAGGCGAAGGGGACTAGTGAAAAATCATCAAATCAGGGCAGGCATGAAGAAGAGTTCTGCTTTCTGAGGCTATTCACAGGGGAAAAATGTCAAAGCTGATGAGCTATCTCAGAAATGCTAACAGGCAACACCAGCTGCTTCTTTCTACAGATGAGGGCAGAGACACATTGGTACCATAACCAGCAAAAGTACAGTTACTTGTTCTCAGAATTTCCACTTTTTTATTAGCCAAGCCTTAAAAGATGCTCGTTTAGTACCCTGAACACAGGCTTACAGTAAAAATGATGTATGACAACAGAATCACACAATCTGCTCTGGTAAACTGAAACTGTTTGCTGCTCTTTTGGCTTTATATTGTCGGTGTGTTCCTCACAGAAACATCTAAGAGGTAACAGAATGAAGAAAGGGAAAAACTGATTATGTTGTGCTGATTACTTTGGAGAACCGTCACATCATATTTTGTTTCCATGTTCTTCTAACTGTCTTACCCTCAAGCTTTTGGCCAAGTAAAAAATTCTGCACAGGCTCTCACAGCGTGTGTGAAGGGAGGAAGGGAGGGAGTTTACTGGGAGCAGGGAGGACTGGGGATGCCAGCCACCCTTCCTGAAAAAGGTATCTGGAGAAGAAAGGTGGAGACAAACAAATCAAGGCCATCTCACAACTTTCACAAAAAAAAAAAAAAAAAAAAAAAAATCTTTGCTTTGCTGCTGGGATGTTTTCCAGAAAACTTTTGGAGGATTGAGAATTTTGCTGAAAGGCAAAAACTTCCACGCGGTTCTGTTCTTGCTACTGAGATTCAATGGAGGGAGGGAACGAACTGAAAGAGAAACTGAGTATTTCAGAGGACTGCCCACACTGCAATTATTAGATAGTCTTGTTAGACAATGTTAAATAATTTTAATCTTGGAAATTACATGAACAGCTTCCACTGAGACTTTGCCTTTATGTTGGAGAATTTTCTACCTGAGCAGTACTTCCTATGAGAGAGTAAAGGCGCTTTAAGGAGAACAGTACTGCTTCCCAGGGAGCTTCTCACATCTGTGGGAGTTCTTAACTACCTTAAAAGAGCTTTGGAGATTAAAGACAAAAATCAAACCCTCTAACTATAGAGAGGGAAACTTCACAAACCTTCCTCACAAATCTCTCCTTTGTATCCAGGGACACAGATGCAGACGCCCATGATACAAGTGCCGTGGCCAAAGCAGGTTGGATCAATGCACTGTTCTTCTGGAACATCACACTCTGCTCCTTTCCACCCATTTCGACACACACAGTGACCTTTCTCATATTCTCCATTTCCACTGCACAGCACTGGACAGGAATCTGAGGAAGGCAGATTGACCTTTTTAATGTATTTACATACTTACATAGATTAACATTTATTGCATTTATCGTTCTGTAAAATTACTTTTCCACTCCAGCCCCCTGATCCTCCATTTGCTTCGAGGGTTGTGACAGGCTGAAATCTTTGAAGTAGGTAGTGCAGCAGTAATACAATGTCCTCGTCTCCTTGGTCTGCCCCACTAGTATACCTTAATTTTATTTGAAATGGGATATCTTAGAAGATAAAAATAGGTCCCTCCCCTTGACTGGCCTCTGCAGAAAATTTGCAGTGATATCCACTTATGATTTTCAGTAAGATTAATATTTCTTCCGTGTGAACTGAAGCAAGACACTGCCCTTTTCTTCATTCTTCTAAGCAAACTTAACCTTACTGAAGTCTAGGCCATTACTGATCTGTATGTAAACCAGAGATGTGGAGCTTAATTTTACAATCCAGTATCAATTTCTGAACCAATCGAGCTTTTAAAAAAATGTAGTCAATCCTAAATTTGAGCAAACATTGGGAAAACATGAGAACTTCCAGACATCATATGCAGCAGATGATGGATAACACTGACAGAAATGTCTGAAACAGAAATAAGCTCACTTACAATCTAGCATGGGTTTTGCCCCAGTGCTGGAAAACAGCCTCTAAGCTGCGTTAGGTGTCTTTACTACCCCCTATTCAAGTCAAGGCCACAGAAGCATTTGACTTACTTATGCAATTTTCTCTGAACTGGAGCTGCTTGTCACTTTTAAATAACGGAAAACATTATGCTAAGCTAACACACTTATTAAAAAATGTATTTTATAATCACAGAGCAGATTCAAAGAGGGATGGAGGCATCTATTAACTCTGAAAGTCAGGGAGAGAGAAGTGGTTGATGCATCTTAGCTCAAGTACAGCATAAAGAAACTTTCTATGTGTGTGCTTCTGCTGTATCTGCTATCTGGCTGGAAAAAGGAATTTACTCTCCTTTAATCACTCTGAATCTTTGCGAGCCCAGCAGCCACACACCATAATCACGATCCCTGTCATGCACTGCAAGTCAGTTAATACGAGATTACCTTTTGCACAATCAGGACCAAGGAATCCCGGGAAGCAGTGGCAGTGCCCCGAGATACATTCGCCGTTCCCGTTGCAATTAGTAGAGCAGTCATCCAGGACTTCTGTTTATTCAGAGAGTCGTGCACAAAGGAAAACACAAATGGGTTGAATTTGAAATGAATGGCATCTTCCCCTCACTCTGCAGGACACATCTCAACATACAAATAGGTGCAGAAGTAGTAAAAGGCTTTTTCCTTCATAGTGAGCATAAAACAAAATTCCTGCTCAAGCAGCTTACAAATATTAGATTTTGTCTTGACAGCTTTGAGATAACAAGTGCATCATTTATATTACACCGAAAAGCTTTTAAAGTAAGTGTTTATGTAAAATTCACCACCATTAAAAGCACTGCAAAAACCAGAGTATTTGCTGAAAAATATCCACCTTAAACACTTTCTTTTATTGCTGAAGTAATTTGTTTGAAACCCGTTGATGGAGTAAATTGCCTTGTATGGTGTTCGCTTGAGCCATGTGGATTGAATACCTCGGAGGAGGGTAGGATTTCCACTTCTATACAATCAGATGAAAACAAAATCATCTTTTGCATCGTGAGGAAACTCAATGCAATAAAGGACTACAAACTAGATTTGAAAAAAAAACCCAACAAAACACCTTCAATTCTGATCTTAACCTTGCCCATGTTTCATCACACAGCTTCGGATAATAAGCCACTTAACCTCGTACATCTGGGGACAGGCTCATATCCGTGCATGGATTAGCTGTTTTCAATTTACACATATATTTCCTACAGGAATTCAGTGGATTCACTGATTTATAGAGGTTTGATATAAAGAATATGAAGCAAATCCACGGCTAAGATGCTCCGCTGCAGAGCAGGTCACTGTCACACCAGCACTAGGGCTGAGGTCTCTGCAGCCCAGGCGGGTGCTGTGCAGGACAGAGAGGGGCTGCAGAACGGTGGGAACCGGGACTGTCCGATGGGCACCTGCACTAACAGATGTGGGATAGTACCTCAGCTATAGGAAGACAGGAGACGTGACTCCTCTCTCACAGAATAATAACTGTTGGGGGAAAAGAAGAAAATCCAGATCCTTTTGAAGACTATCTATTCACAGAAAGTGATTTGGGAGGAAAACCTTTTTCTCAAGAAAGGGCATACCACTGGAATATTTAACCTAATCAAATCTAATATACTTTTAAACTCAAATGTAACTTGTCAAAAGATGGATTATAAGCACATCCTACAACTAATACGAATAACTGAAATAAGTTTATTTTGATATTATTTATGAGCACTTGGACGGATAAGGATTGGTTCCTCTTGAAAACTCCAAATATTATTATATTTGGTTTCTGATTTGGACTGGAGTTTGGCCAGGTTTTATGCTCTTTATAGAGCATCAGCAAAGATGCCTTATAAATTGCTTGAATAAGATTTTCTCATACAACACTGAATTTTCTTGCTTGTAGAAGCTTCACTTCTCTGAACAGAGCAAATATGAACTTTTAAACCAAAACCAGTCATTACATTTCTAACTCAATTTCTAAATTATTTTCCTGCAAGTCCTTCAACATCTTGGTATTTGAATCATACTGTCCTCCTCTGCAAGGTGTTTACCATCAAGTAAAAATAGCATCCAATTGTTCAAAAGACCAGATGGCATGTCCATTACTAGTAAAGACATGTTGCTAAACATATGGTAGAACAGGTTAACTAAAGGGCATAGTGGTTAAAGTCTTGCAGCAAACCGAGACAGTCATAAATACAACACTTCACTTACATTTAAATTCCAAAGAAACCCTGCGTATGAGCACTGCTCACTAACAACACCTACAGTTGCAAACATTTGTCCATCTCTATATATTAAAAAGGCCGTAAGGACCTGACGTGCCACCAGGACACTGTCTCCTATATTTGCCTTCTGCGTTACAAACAAAATGGTGCATTCGAATAACTGCATAAACCAGCAGGACCCATTCATCAAACAACAATCACAACCAAATCCACAAAAGCTGCCTTTTAAATTTTCTAACGGACTAAAATACTGGAAATAAGAATGTAAAGCCTGGATAATTTTGTCGGATTTATGGTTCTCATGTCAATAGAGAGGGCAGACATAATCTCTTTTACTTTAAGCAAGAGAACGCCAGAGATTACTCAAGCATTTAAGCTACCGTGCAAAATCTTAACACACATGAAAACTTCACACTTAATTAATTTGATAACATCCATCTTTAATACACAAATGCTGGCATTTGTCTAATATTGGCATAAACATCAATTTGCTCTACTGAGGTTAATTAAACTAAGCTGAAATAAAACATATTTAAGAGAATACTCACAAGAAGCCAGAACCAAGGTCAATAATTTCTTTTCAATTGCAGCTTTCCAATGTAATAATCAAAATGACAATTTTATTGTAATTGTTCTTACCAATTGCTGTAGTTAGTACAAACACTTGCTCCACTTTCTTTCCATCGTTGTAGAATGCCATATGCCAAGCTCCTTGATCCATATACTCAATGAAACCTGTCTCTTGCAGTGAAGTTAAAATCAGATTCCTGGGAGCTTGCTGAGGCTCCTCGGAGTTTTTTGGTTCCTGTTTAATTAACTGTTTTCCATCCATCAGTTTTACAAAATCAAACTGAAATAATAATGAGCAAAAATTAACCACTTAGCAAATTTTTATGAATCTGCTCTGCATGTCTCATTCAAACAGGAATAAACTGTTGAAATCTTCAGAGGAATTGCTTGACTGACTAAATATTCACCAATGTGGACAGGAGTTGCATAACTTAGTCTATTCAGCATCAGTTTCCATATAAAAAGCACTATGGTAGGTCAGAAACATGGCATAAAAACTTGCTGTTTGCTATGGCAGGGTAAATCCAGACTTGCTGCGCTAAATACAACAGATTTATTTCAAAAACTACATGTCTAATGGGAATAATTCCAAAAATCCCAAGCTGTAGTGCCTATATTATGCAGTGATTAATCTCAAATGCCAGGAGCAGATTAAAGAACCTATTGTTCTATACCAGATTGTTAAATATTTGTCCCTTAATATCAATACTGTATATCAAAACCTAAATACACTTTTAATGTTTATTTAATTTTATTAATGCAAATAAGTATCTATTTTTTACATGGAAGTTCTTAATACCTAACCAAGTTGCTGCTGACAGCTTTAAGACCAGTTAACCTCAAAGCATCAGAGATATAAAACTTTCTATGAATCCCTGCTCAAGAAATATACGTATTTCTCTAGGTTTTCCTAGGCATTCTGATTTTCAGTAGACTCCAACTTCAGCTCAGCTAAAGACTTAGCTTCAATTAAAGTCAATGACAGCTAAAAGTGCTTATTTCTAAGGTCAAAACTCTAGCAAATAACTTTTGAGGTTAGACTAGATGCTCTCCAGAGGTCCCTTCAAGACAATCTTTCCATGATTCCATATATAAGTTTATCACACTCTATGGAGTATGATCCTGGTATAAGAAAGCTGAAAAATCTATTATCCTTAGAAACGACTGCTTCATATGCCAAATACATTAAGCCTAAAAAAAAAAAAAAGTTGAACATGACCAGCAATGTCACATATTCTTACTGCTTAGCTAGGTTTTCTCTTGCAAAATCCCTAGAGTAAGCTCTCAAAAATAATCTTCATATTAGAAACCAGAAACAGCCTTTTTTTCTTTTTCCCTCCTATTAACTCCTTATACTATGTAATCTGTTTTGATGAAGTCATAAAAAGATCAGAGCATTTCCAAATGATCTGGTATTTCACCCCACTGCCCCTGCAAAGAAGATGCCGGAGCTACACAGCAGCGCCGTGTGGACCTGCCCAGCCTCCCGGACAGTCCCATCCCAGTGGTCACAGCGGTGACCTTTCTGATACGACACTGTCCCTTCTTCTGAGAGAGCATGGTTTTGAGCTAGACCTCAATAAAAGAGCCTGCTCTTTGTGGTTACCGCCAGTCCCTTCCTCCCTCCCTGCTTTGGCAGTACACAGTGAACATTTGCATCCACTGCTGTATGAAAATGGCAGCGTGATAGAATCAGCGTTATTCCTAATTACCTGAGTGTGAGTAGGTGGAATGTTTCTTCGGCCATAAATTCCCAGCAGAGAATCCTTTGCCAGCGAAATGTTAAATTTCAGGTACACGGGGTGATGGATAGTAATCTGAAAGCGCCAGAATAAACCAGGGGGGATCGTCTGCATAACTTGTGCTCCAATCTCCACTTCTCCTGTGTCTATGGCCCGTCCCTTCTGAAACACTGATTTTCCAGAAACAAACAAAACAAATCAGTTGAGTATTCATGGGGGTAAAGATAATATCTCATGAGCTATAAACGTGCCTTAGATATATTGGAATACACTGAAAACAACCTCTAAATAGAGGGTGTTTCACTGAAACAATTGAATTTTTTATTCAACTGGTTGAAAAACACAACTAAACTTGCATGCAGTATGTATGACAACAGGCGTCACAGAGCATTTTTGCCCTGGAAATCTTGAAACATTTCAGCAAATATAAAAAGGTAGAAGTGCTGCTGAGTAGACCACGGTCTTTACCTATCAGCTATGCAAACAAACCCCCTTCAGCTGACAATGCACCGAGAGAAGGCAGCAGGAGAGCTTCCTCTGGCACGTATTTCAGACTACCGCTGAGGAGGCATTGCATAAGCTGCACAAACGGACACCAGTGAGGACAGAAAATCCATCAAACCTGGCAGGTCAGAGCCCACGTCCAAGCCTAGATTTCTATTAATCACCATTCCTAATGATTTTATTATGGTAGTGATAATCTAGTCCTGGAGAAATAAAGAACATCTCTTTTGGCTTGGACGTCCCGCACAAAGGCGTAACGGGGGCATGAGGATAGGGACAGGCAATCTAAAGAGAAAACTGGCATCATTTCCTAATGCCTACCGATAAATCTGCACCTAACTACAGTACAGAACTTCACACATGGGTATGAGAGAGCTGAAACAGAAAGGGAAATGGAATGCATAAAGAAGACATTGCCAAACTAAATTGGAGCTGGCTTGCTTTGCTGGCTTATGTCACCATCTCTGTATTTTAACGCCTGCCTGTGACAAGCATCGTGACATGCTGCAAATCACAGACCCAACCCTGCTAACATCTGAGCTGATTCCATTGTAAGTTTTGCAAAACTCTAACTCGCATTTCCGTACTTTCTCTCACCTAGAAAAAAAAAAGCAGGATAATCTGCTGCACTGGAGGAAGAGTCGAGAGAAGACTGAATTCAGCAGCTGTACCCATTTATGTGTCAATCCATTCCAGCATCACAGTGAAGGATATAGAGGAGCAATCAAAGTGACTGGAGCCTCGCCTTGTACAATAATGCATATAAATATCTAATGCAACATAATGTACATGAAATTTTATAAATTGCCATTGGAAATTAAAACAGCAGTAGCAAAGCTTGGGCCAGCTTTTTCCCGAACATATTAATAACAAAGACCCTCAGTGGGATCTTACATAGGCTTTAACTGGCGTAGGAAGTACTTAGCACCCTTAATGAATAGAGATTTAATTTACAAGGCAGGAGCAATTCTCAGGGTACTGGATCTTCCAGCTTTACAGCCGCTTCTTTTCACCAAACCTACAGCAAGAACTAGGAGCTGACTTTTAACACCTTATCACATAAAAACATCTATTTTCAGATCACAGAACTCATAATACTCTAAAAATGGACCCGTTAGCTAGTGAGTTAAAATATTTCCAAACTGCTGCTTTAACATTGCTCAAGGTGAGACTACTTCTGTCCAGTTTGCTTCATGGAAAATATCTTGACTGTTGAGATTTCAAGAGAATTAAACTTCCTATGTGGGGCAACACAAGTGGATCCCTTCCCACCCCAACCCATCCAAGATCCTACTCAGCTGATGTAAATTTAAAACCCTTCTCCTCTATTTCCAGTACTCCAGAGATATTAAATCTTAATGATTCTTTGCAAGCAATTACCCCGGGTTAAGTAAAACACTAAGGAACTTTTTGGTGATATTGACACATAGTAATTAATGAGATTCAATTACAAGACAGTAGAGCACTGAGTAAAAAGTCAAGGATACAGTATCATTTTTGAAGTTAATGGTGTTATTGGTGGGTGTTCAAGGTCCTTTAATATGCAGGAACTGCTTCTTAGTTTGTTAAAATGAGAAGGCCTGTTTCTTTGTTGGAAATAAAAAGCATTATGTCTTTAATCAGGGAGTATTTTCACTAATTGATGTTATCAAATTACGCTGAATAGAGAGTGTTGCTAGGCTCAAAACAACGTATCTCTCAGTTTTTCCCCATTTGGCTGAAAATATCTTTGCTTTAGCAATAATTTTACGTAACCTTTAAAAAAACAGATGCACTTAGATTTACCTTTGTCTCATTAGACAGGAAAGAAGCGCATACTGCTGTTCACAACGGTAACATGAAATTATAGGTATTATCTACCACCTACAGAAAGTATGCAGTTGCAGTATCTCTGCCTTCAAACACAGTTTTTTCAGACAACCACACAGCATGAAAAGGCTAATGTAAGAGCCACGTCTGAAGTGCATGTTTCCATATTCATTGAGCCACAAGCCTTTCTTTATAGAAAAAGAATTTATCTCTGTTTCTATGCTTAATTGAACTAAGCAGGTCATTGGCTGTACAAAAAAGGCATCTGAAGACACATTATTTACAGACTATCCTCGTATACTTCCTCACTCTGTCTTGAAAAAGTCTGAAATAAGCTTTTAAAATTACAGTGCTGCCATACAAGTTCTGCTCTTAAAACACCTTTCTCATAACAACATTCTTCTTATGACAAAGTATCGTTTATTTATCTATATTCAATTCCTTTTACAGCTCCCAATCTTGCCAGCTGGTATTAATTCTTTCCTACTCTTTCTAAACACACTTTCCTTACAAGTCTAAAACAGAAGATAGACTCCTAATCACAGGTTTCTCTTGGCTTCAAGAAACTAAAACTCGCAACAGCATGGTGCCAATTATCTTCACAAGAAAGTCCCCATATGCTGATTATTACTGATCCTGAAATAATCAATCTCCTTGTACTCCCCTGGTAAATACCAGCATCTTTAGGACGTCTGAGGTTTTACTCACATTACTACATATTAAAAAGTTAACTCAGCTGTGGGTCAATGTGTTATAAAGTGACTTCTTAAAGAAATCTGACTTGCTGGCTTGTAAACTTGATTGTCATTAAAAGATTAGTTAAAACATAGACTTTCAAAGTCTGGAAAAGCATTCTGTGTTGCTGCATTGAGTTGGGAAAATGGGAACTCACAATATCTGACAGTGGTTATTTATCCCTGTGAAATCAGATCAGAGGCTTCAAGTTTACAGGCAAAGTATCAACTTTCTGTGGTATCCTGCTGTAGTGAAAGGAGTTGCCTGTTTCCAAATCCTCCTTCCCAGTACATCTACATAGACAACTCGTTACAAGCACTGGGAATAAAATTACTGATATATATTAAAAGTAATGGAAAGAAATAAAACCAGCAAAAATTAACCACAGCCAGGCTATACATGTACTAGTGCCTGGTACTCAGTCCACATTTTTCTTGTGTTTTCCCAAGTGGATACTCCTTGTTAGCATACACTCTGGATTACAGGTTACCCTGAAAAGGTGACAGTGAACAAGTGGGACAACAGCCTAGCTGTTTTCAAGCCTGACCTCTGAAACTGCTGGATAAGCCCCTAGTGAAGGGGCTCTGCTGTCGTAGCCCTCCGTGCTTTAGCGCTGCAGGGGAACTGCACAGCTGCACAAGACACTGGGACTGCCTGGGGCAAGGCAGGGGGTTTGGTTTTTTACCTACTAAACTGAGTGTCTATTGACTCACATATCCTTTTCTCTGTTTTCAAGCATCTGATTTTTAATGTTTTTCCTGCACATTCTCCTTTGGAAGCCAAATGTTCTTGGAAGACCTTTTATTAAATCTGCAATATATTGACAAAATGCTTTAACACAGTTGAGGAGAACTATTTGAGATATTTTCCATGGTGCACCAGGACAAAAATAAAAAAACATATAAAATATTTACTGCAATTCAGTACCAATCCATTCTACAGGACAAAATAATGGATAACAGCATCATTGTCTCCTTACATATATTTCTATTGCTCGTTTATCTAATATGATCCCTATCCAGTTGTGTCACATTGATTTGTAAGACTATTGATGCGAGATGTAATCTTCCTTCTGGAGGGACTGGTACAACAATGTTCCACCTTGTCTCATATTTACAGCCATGGATCTTACCTGGCATACACAAAATCAGATCACTGCTCTGCTCTAAAATTTGAAAGCTCTGGAAATCTCCTATCGTTGCAGAGCTCTCGCTACAATTTTACCTTCCTCCCAACAACTGTAAAGACTAGGGTTCTTCTTCTGCTCCCACTCACTCTTCTCTGATCTATCATGATTTATCCACTTTTTCTGAGTGTCACAAAAAGAAATGGGAGGGCCATCTGCTTCCTACAGTCAGAATGCATCGCCATGGTGGTCAATGGGAAGCATGGGCCAGAGGTTGTAACTAATATTGGAGGAGGTGACCTAGCAACATTTAATGACAGGACTTGAGAGAAAGGAATCGCGCATCTCTGAGACAGCCCTGCTCTCTGTTTCACACTCCTGGCTGCACTGTCTACTCCTTTCCTATGCCAGCTCTGGCACTTCTCTGTCACTTCAAAAGAGCTGATACAGCCACTCAATGGCAGAAGCCTATTCACATTTTTTAATGAAGCTATTTTCTGCTGCCACAGTGAACTGACGTGTCTTGGTCGTGCATGAGACAATCCCTGCAGCGGGCACGGGGACGCAGGGAGCGGCTCAGGGCGGGAGCAGGGGCAGAGCAGGGAGCTGCCAGACCTGCTCAGGCGTTTTGTGAAACCTCAGTAGATTCCTGGGAGCTGATTCACTACGAGTGGTTAAGCCAGGATGTGACAGGATGTTGTATTTTAGCTTATGCCTTCAAGAACTGGATGCCTTTAAAAGCATTAAGATTTCTACCCTTCTGCATATTCTGACCTGTCGGTACAAAGCTTCTGCCTGAGATTGACGTTGGTCTGCAAGACAGGCACAGCATCAAGCCCTTGCACAAATGGGAACAAGGCAAATACGATCTCACCTCCTGTCTTAAGACAGCCAAACGCTCTGATTTCACAAAAGAAGGGTGATTATGTTGCTACTGAACATTACCTTCCTAACGGCCTGGGTCGGTGGCTAATTTCAGTGAGAGTTCTGCTGAAGGAAACAATCTCGTTATGGGCTTTTCATACTTATTTTAAAATTTTACTAGAGAAGACAGAACCCAAGCTCAAAATATTGTCAAAGTGTAGCAAATACAAAATCTGAACAGTCGGAATGTTTAAATATTCGTAATCTGTCTTCTCATTCACACATACCTTTTTTTTCCATTTTATCAGAAACTTTTCCTCCGATTGGTGAGTAAGTAGTATCCATGGATTCTGTTCCTTTATTTCCTTTGCTAACTCCATTTTCATAGAGCTGCCCTTCAACAGGCTGTAGCTGCCAGGTTAAACCAAATAAGTGTACTGCTGCAAAAAAACGAAGACCAATTAATTGATGTCTAAGCTACAGCACCTTCAGTCAGACTAGGAAAGAATGTTATGACCCAGTTTCTGCAAAGTCAAATATTACTTCGTTCCGTTAGTAATAAGTCAGGATTTCAGGGCGTCTAATGAGCAATTTAGTATTTTACCTTAAAACTCAATGTTTAATTAGTTTCCACACTTCTTTTGGAGTTCGGCCAGGTCAGGGTGATGAATTTCTACAGCAATTAATGGATATACTTGCAATTAAAAGGATAACAGTTGAATGAAATTAATATTGTGTGACACATCGTAATGCTACACCAATGTTGTCCCTCAGCTTTCAACTGTCAAAGAGCCCAGAGTTTGTTGATTAAAGCACTGCCACCAAGTAAAACTTCTTCCCTTTCCAAACCAGTTCTAAGTGAAACTGTGCCAACCGTATTCCCAAACCTTTCCACTTAGGTTAAACATTAGAAAAAACACCAACTCCATAGATTCACTCTAGAATTACACCACAGATAAAAAAAATGTCTCTAGATTTCAAATATGTGCTATTATTCTGCAACACATATTAACAGAAATAAAGTTATTATTTATGTATCCACTGGGAAATGCACTAAATTAATCCTTTTATGGAGTTATTAACTATCCTTATTACCATACATGGGGGCTGCCTACTTCACTTCACCTACACAGTCATTCCCCTCTTCTGCCCTCCTTTCTGTTGTTTCTGATCTGAGGCATCGAAGGATGGTAGGAGAAAGACAACAGAGGATCTTATTTTAAGCATAGTACAAGAGTACTGCAGACTTTCTAGACAATTATCTAGGTCTTGCTGAGGAGGGCAAAGTCTTTCAAGGAAGAGGTTGCCTTAGCATTGAAGTAACTCAGCAGGAGAGACTGATGACCCACTGAAATATGGATTGAGGATACCCCCCGCAGAGGAGCTGGAATTGTCACACAAAGAGCAAAACCCGCATAGCAGGCTCTTACATGCAGCAATTTGCACTGAGTAGGATCTGCCCACAGTGGGAGCCCAAAAGGCAAGATATTTGCTGTTCCTGAGTCGTGTGGGAACCTCAGAGACTCTCAGAACTGTGATCTAGAATGGGTCTTGTATTTAGAAAGTACACTGTTTTCTTCTGCACTTCTGCACTTCAAGGAAAAAAAATCTCAATACAAATAAGAAACCTAGACTCTATTATCTGTTTTCTATGTGTTTGCTCACAAGCCTCCCTTGCATGCTGAGAAGTTAAATTATAGAGCAAAACCCATGCCTTCATTGGGTTCCTGGCAAGCTCTTTTTTGGAATGCAAAGCTGCCAATCTACAACCATTAATTCCAGACCCGTGCACTCCTGGATCACCCAGTCACAGACACATGATCCAAATCAAGCAAATGAGAGCATTTCTATCGAATTAGTGAGCTGACAGTATTTGTGACACCTTTGTATTTTTTATATTGGCTTCAGCAGAAGAGAGCCAAAAGTACTGAATTCTCAAACCACTGCTTCGCCATTGGATGTGGGCTCTGGAGACACACCACTGGGCAGGAAATTCCCACCCTCCAGAGGAGATACCAGAAGCTTACTCCAGTGTTAAGTGGTGAGATCTCAAGCCAGAGACTTGCCTAGATTACTTCATATTCTATGGACTTGAAATTGCCAAGGGACCATGCTAATACTTTGAAAAGGGTCTTGCAGGCAGATCACACAGACCTAAGCTCTGATCTTTGAGCTTATTAATGCAAGACAGATAACTACTACTCACAGAAGGTACAACAAAAATCAACACACTTTGACAGGCAACTCTGGCTGCTGGCTTGAGCTTCTGGACATTATTATGATTTAAAGAGTTAATAACAACAAAAAGGAACAAAGTTCAATGGGATTGATAACTAATGAATGTACATTTCATTTATACTAATGCAAATAATTATACCAGCACTTGAAAAAGACCAACACTGGATGCAAAACATAACTGCAGACATCAATAAGCTCTTGCTGGTTACAGAATCATGAACATAATCTAGTTGCTTTCTTATGCTATTTGCATTGCTGCTATTATTAATTTCCTAAGACAGCATTTGGACGTGCTGCAGAGGGTACGTCACAAATCAAGCGCTGAATATGTAATGCACCTTCTTCCTTACTGTATGGCTTTTCCAGATTACATACATTATTCATTCTGACACCCATTCACACCAATCTGAATAGTTTGCTTGCTTTGTCTTCCTTCAGACTGGGGAAGTGCTGTTGTTTTTGTAGTTGGTGCCAAAGCTTGGCAAGCTCGCAAAACTGTTAGTGTGGATGTTTGACAGTCAGTTTCCTCCCTGAGAAACACCAACTGCATTGTAGGGATCATGGTCTCTGCCAGCCTTGGACTTCTAGTCCGTGAGAGATGACATAGGATACTGGTAGACCAGCTTCACGTTAAACAAAGTGCAAGACTAGACAACAAAGCACACTGCTATGAAAAGAAGGTCTACTTGACTCAAACTGAATGACTTCTGTCACTGCAGAAACCTGCTCATCTTGTAATCTTAAAATCAATCTGATTTTCATTACATTAGCTATAGCTCTTGAGAAATTACCTTCAGATCCAGGTATCACTCTGGAAACAACCAGACCACATACACCAGTAAAAAACATTAATTATTAGAAATGCCTTTTTCAGAAGTTAACTACAGGGAACAATAAATGTTTATTTAGCAGACACAGAGCCTTACCTTGTCTCTTTATTTTCTGTGATATTTTTCTTTTACCTAGGGTATACATAATTCCTACAAAGCCTTATTTCCTACAACATATGTACATCATGTTTTAAATATACAGATATTTCACCAAATAAGATTAAATAAAACTTTCAAATCTCTGTCTCTCAAATCTCTTTAGAGGTAAGTAGGCAAGTACTGAATTTCATTAAAAAGCTCAAAAGAACTTCTCTTTTGAGTTATTCTCTTTGATTTTTCTAGTGGATTTCTGGCTTTTGCTTTTCCCCTTTTACACAAAGGGGCACAAAAAAACATTGTGGAATTCCACAGTGGGCCACAACATCATTTCCTACAGCACAAATATATTTGTAAGATTCTCAGCTGTGTTACCCACGTGTAGTGTCCACAGACCAAGTAGAAGACGGCATAATCACTCTGTCCAACTTAGGACTGGACTGGGTAACAGGGAGAGAGATTCACTGTCTCTGCCCCTTCCTCAATATGCAGCCTTCCAGACTGGCTTTTACACAAGAAGACCTTGACTGCAGTACTCCTGCGGGCTGGCTGCGGACTAACAGTCCCAACCGCCACCATTATGACGAAAGATGCATCACTGGATGTAGCTCAAGCTCCCACAGAACACAAGACCCAGCCTTTGAGGCTTGATGACTACACTGGTATTACAGAAAAAGCTACTTCGGCTCTACCTACCTGGCATTCCAGAACAATTCTGCAAGCAGATACCCTGTATTTTGCAGCACCTAAAATACCTCAGCTACTGGTGGGGTGTGTAAGGTCACTGGCAAACTGCTGCAGTTTCAAGCAAAACCCAAGTCAATGGAGATTAAACAGCTTGTTAGCAGCATCAGTACACTTCACAATGGCAAATTTCATACTTTAAGATAGGAGAGGCTGCGGTGAGTCAGCAGGAGCATCAGCCCATCAGATCCCCTCATCTTGGCCTGACTGAGCCTCTTGCCTAAACCTCGAGTGCCAATATCCTCCCTGCTGGCAGCATCCGCGCCCCTTTACCCGGCATTCTTGACGTTCCAACTTGAATTCTCTGTTTCCTTGGTTCTTCCATCCTACTGCAAAGCTCATCTGAAAAGATATTATTTCTTGGCTTGCTTAAACCTCCAGTATTTTCCCTCCCCTATCCTTACATGATGACTTTGCTCTGTGTGATAATTTGTGAGCTGCATTCTGCCACGAGCAGAGCTGTACATTGCTTTCACAGAGGTGATCCGGAGGCAGGCAAATATATCTGAAGGCAAAGTTTGACCTTCTTTACATAATGTTTAGAGACAGAGCTTACATGATGGATGCCACCATACCTATATTTAATTTATATTTTATCAGATAACCCTGTTTAATTCAAAGTTTCAGATAAAACTGTAGCACAAAAGCCGACATACACTTTTTCCCCCCCTTTTTTTTTACAACATGCATTATGGATGTTATTGCAGATGCTAAATTTGGAAGAGCCTTTAGTCAGTGGAGCTAGAGACTGGAGGATGTCACAGAATTCTGGCGAAACTAACCTTCTTCAGTCACCCTGCCCTGGCCAGGCTGCATGGTGGAGGTGCTCAGGGTAACTCTCAGTGACGTCCCTCCTGAAGATTCTACTTGTAACACAGAGCTTTTATTGGCTAATTTATTACGCTTCTTAAGAAAAAAATAATTAGGTATAAATATAATTAGGTATAAAACAGATCTCTTGAAGAAGAAGACTGATTAAAGGCCATCTACCCTTCCCATAAATTTCCTTTACGGAACAAAGACACGAGAAGCTAGTGTGGCTTTACGCTGCGTAAGATACTGTCTCTATCCAGAGGCAGGTTTGTGGTTGCTTCACATTACTGCTGCAAGTGAAACCAGTTGGGCCTCATTTGGAACCAAAGCCTGGGTCTTAACCTCTGAAGTACACAGCCAGATTGCTTATTTTGTTCAACATTTAAATAAAACAAATTGACGCTTGCAGACAAACTAACTCAGTCCCAGCAATTCTGCAGCACGCTCGTTTACATATTCACAAATATAAAAGCATTTCTTTTCAGAACTCGCTTTGTAAACTGGATTAACCCGCCATCTGCTACGAAGCCAATGATCTAATTTAATTTATTCTTATCTACCTTCTGTGTAAGCACAGCTTGTCAACTCCTGTGCTACACGTTTGGCAGAATATGAATAAGAGGCTTGGCTCCAGTGCAAAAGAGACTCTCAGTAGTGAGGAGATGTCAAAAAAGTCCTGTGCACTAAGTACTTACCAACCTGCAAGACAAACTTCAGAGGACAAAAATCCTACACATGTGAAGTCTCTACAAATTGCTGACCTCCACCAAAGGCTTTTGTTTAGCTTTCTCTGCTGTTTCCAGTTATTTTACAAAATCTCAGTAGATCATCCCCCTGAAGCCTAGGCTTTAGATGAGCTGCAGCAGAACCTACATCAGCAGCTGACTATTCTTTCTGCACCTGCTCTGACCAAGTGCCAGAAAAGTATTTATTTTCTCTAAATGCTAGCAGGTTCTGCTTATAAAACTGGATTTTACTGTGGCCTGAAGCCAAGGGAGCGTCAGTGCCTCAGTTCCAGTTGGGCACTGTAAAGGTGAAGCAATGTGAAACACCTGACACACAAGAGTCAGAATCAAAGTCCTGATCCTGACCTACAGAAGGGCTGTTCTTCTTTTGGAAGCTCATTTTGTAAATAAAATCCTATGTCCTTCTGCTCTAACCAAATTTGAAAATTTGAGACTGTTAATATTTGATTCAGTCTTAAGAATTTTTTTTTTAAATCCATATTGAACTGGTAAATTATTTTGGACCACATATGGCCTTTCATGAAATAAGGATTTTTCCATATGTTTGTTATACCCATCTTAACCTCTCAAGCACTCTCCTATTTCTCAAGCAATCTTCTCATTATACTTAACATATTTTTATGCCTGAGAATAGAAATATCCCCTCATCTTCTGCAATCCTCCTACTAGGATGTATAGTATGACTAGCCCAGTTTCACTTTTCATTAAGTCATATGTTAGGCTTTGGAACAAACAAAACCTAATCTCAGACAACAGTACAATGTTGTCAGGCTTTCTTCTCAGTGTATTTAAAGATTTGTGACAATACCAAGTTCATTAGCAAGACCCAGGCTCAGAGAGAACAGACACCGTGATGTCCAGCTGTGAAACCCTGACGTACCCGTCTCAGCGAGAGCTGTCCCACTACGGAGTTCAGCATCTGCATCACAGCTTTTATGTATATCCACAACAATTAGTAATATTTGCTATACCATGATATATTCTTCAGTGTAAAATCAGCATTTTTTTCCCCTTGAGCCTCCTCTGCATAATTTCTAGTTCTCAGAGTTAAGGATTTCTATTTTATATTGCATAAAGCTATGCAACCAATATTATAAATCTGAGATACATACGTCCTTAAAATTTGGCCTGGCCCTTCCCAGTGTTGAAACCATCACTTCTCTACCTTGAGCACAGTATGAGAAATGACAGGTCACAATGGCAGACAGCAGAGAGGTTTTAATTTCCTCACCCTCTGTATGAATATAATTTAAGACCCAACTCCCATCTCCAGTGCATACTCATAAATAGTGATAATATCATGAAGGATAGGGACAACTTCATATTCATACTGGAGAATTCATTTGCATATAAAACAGTCATTTTGTAGTCAGGGATGGTTAAATCTAAGAACATGGGATGCAATTTTCAGAGGCACTGA
>NW_010133279.1:0-1633 GCF_000699245.1 Pterocles gutturalis | reverse complement strand
CCTGCTGAAATCAATAGGAACCGCAGGAGTTCAGCAGCTTTGATCAATAGGACCGGTGATTTGCAAGTCCAAATCAGCTGCTGATAAAATGGTCAGGTATCATGGAAGAAAAATCCTACTTACTAATGGGCTAAAAATAACCGACTGGATGAGCAGCCACATCAAACATTGTACTGTACTTAAAGAAAATGGCGTGGTGCTGAAAAATTACAGAAATAATGTTATATTTCTTACTCTCTTTTATTTGCCTTGTTTTCTCTTAAATTTTTAAGTTTCTTCTTTAACTGCTGATGGCTTCTTAGGTTTTTATTATAATGACATTGAAAGAAGAGAATATTTACTATACCATCCTGCAATGGTAGCCCATTTCATGCTCTTTATAGGAACACAGACCAGCAGATGAACACAGAGACACAACTATTGACTGCACTGAATCAAACAGATACGCTCGTGTCTTTCATGTGATAATTTGGAATCTATGTGATAGCCTTTGCACATCGGTATGTCCACAGTGTCTGTTAGTCCTCATCTTACATACCAGATCAAATAAACTATTTTAAAAGTATTATATAAATTTCTGTTTTCTTTTCCACAACATCCTTTTGCAAGGTGCCACCTCTGTAGATATCTGAGCCTAGACCGGTGACATGGATCCAGCACAGTCCTTTCAAACACCTCAAGCCGGAGAAATATACATCAACACGTAGCCAGGGGTGTATCTGTTTCTTTTTTTTCAATCAAAAAGAGAAAAAAAATTTAAGGTAACTGGATTTCAATGATTTTTCCCTCAAGATTTTTTTTTAATTTGAGCACTCATTTGAATGAATCTTTAAAACACGCACAGCCCGCGTGCCCTCCAGGCACACAGCCTGCCAGCAGGCAGATTTTGCCCATTTCCCATTGCTGTCTGAAGAGGAGAGAACTTGCTTTCCCCAGTCAGCCCTTCACTCCACTGGCAATTCCACTCTGCCTTAACCCAGCACTCTGCCCACTCCCCCCAGCCGTGGCCAGGCTCTTGGGAGCCACTGGCAAAGCTGCTGCAGCCCTGATGGGCACCAACGTCACCTCCCTGGCGGGTGTCCCAATGTCCCGCCTGCCTTACCGCCCTCTTCGTGGGCAAATTCAAGCAATTGTGCCCCAGATTGCCATGGCTGCATTATGATTCTCAACATATATGAAAGTACAGAAGAAAAATAAAAGTATATACGCCTTGACTCGACAGAAAATAATTCAAGACATGTACAGTGTGGAGACCGAACATCCACTTTACATCGACAGAAAATAATTCAAGACATGTACAGCGTGGAGACCAAACATCCACTTTACGAAATGAGATTTTCTTGGAGTAACTACTGTGACTTTAGAACCTATTCACAGAAATCACTCCTGTTGAAGTGAAAATATGTGTTTTACTTGATAAAGTAAATATAATGACTAAGGATTTTCAATAAATCAGCTGTTACACAACCATTTACAGCGTTCTGTAATTTCCTTACTGTCCATATAATAATCAAATTTATTTTAGAAAGGATCAAACAATAAACATGGTGATTACAGGACAAAAATGGGAACACAGAGAAAAAATATTTTTTTCTAACTGATTATAGTTCAAAGGAGAGAAAATACAGAAGTA
>NW_010133278.1:27763-63295 GCF_000699245.1 Pterocles gutturalis | reverse complement strand
CCCATGGACTTGTGCGTGTCCAGGTGTTGCAGCATGTGAACGGTTCAAAGTTTTTCCATTATATGCAGTTACAATTTCAGTCCTTCTCCTGATAACTGTTACCTGTGCAACTCTGTCTCTGGCTGAAGTGTCTTTCCTGGTCTTTTCAGTTTTTTTCTCCATTCGCACTATTCTGGGCTTATGTCTCTTTTTTTTTTTTCTAGGTATTTGTTCCCAACTGGCTAAAAGGAAGAGGAAAAGGCAAAAAAAAAAAAAAAAAATTATTAATCCCTAATTACTTTTAGCTACTTTAAAATATTATTTTTTTTAGGATTTCCAAAAAGTAAGGTGTATTCTGGTACCAATCTTCTTTTCACTTGCAAACTTTTTTTTGCATTCTGATTATCTCCATGTTACCCTTTCTTCTCTCTTGATCTACCCCTTTTCCAGTACTTGCTTTGTCTCCCCCTTCATAATTCTGTGCTTTACAGTCTAGCCTATATGATTTTTCTCCTACATTATATGAATTACACCTGTATTTAGGGAACCCTTTTAACTTCTGTTTCAGAAAGATTTATAGTTACAGTAAGTACCCATGAGTTGTGTCTGAATGGCTGTCTTGTGATGAACTGAGAAAAAGTATTCTATAAAAGGAAGATTGTGCTTTGGCTGATATTTTATAATGGTTGTAAATCACTATGTATTGTCCAAGGGACTGATCTGTGCAATTGTGTGTTCAGGTAAAATGCACATAGAGTTTAATAAGAGCTTCAAAGGAGTCTGGGTTGGAGAATATAGACCCATGGTACTAATAACAGTATCTACTGGAACACAGATAAGTTCTGTATTTCTTTTGGCTGCTACATATAGGGACAGAGATTTAGAAAAATGAGACAATTCATGGACAATAAAGTTTATCGACATATGCCAGATCTTTCCTAGAAGACTTCTTTAAAACTTCTAATGGATAGGAATCATGCCTTCTTCCCAGTAAAAGCTCTAGAAATTGTAGCAGTCACTTATAATAATTGTTTTGGGAAGATTACCTCATATCTCACTGGATTTTGGGGCTATGTAATAGTGCACGTGTGTGGAAGGGGATGGCTTACTTTCTCACTTATCATCAAGGAAATACAAGTAGAGGACAAAGCAACAAATGTGCATCCCCCCACCCAATAATGCTTTACTGACTTTAAGACCACTGTGTGTACAGTACAGCCAACAGAGCCAGCAAAGTGTGCCAATGCCTTAGCCCTCTGCTAAGCCCATCCAGGGTGCTTGGCAAAGTGCACTCAACAAGAAAGAACAGTGAAGATAACGATGAAGTGCTTCCACCCTTTAAGTTTTGCAAATCCCCTGCCACAGGACTGTGGAGACTGCAAAAAGGAATCCCCTCTCCCCACTCCCTCCTTTTGTTTTTTAGTTGAAGACATTTTCATTTCCCTGTGGGAAAGAAGGATAGATTCATATCTGGATACAGTGTGAAATATTTTACTGATTTTAAAATTAAAAGTTTCTGTGTTGGCAAGTCCAGAAAATTATACATCTGTATTTCATAAAAAATAGTGTAAACTCAATGAATTAAAGAAGTCGATTTTTCCTAAAACTTCCTGGAAATATTTCTTTGCAAACACGCATATAAAACAGGGCCAGGTGCCAGGTTTAGGATGAAAGGTAGCGTTGCTGCTTGATCTCAGCAGTCAGCATTAGAATAATGTACAGCTCAATAGCACATTAATATTTTCAAAGACTGTGATTTCCATTTCTTATCATAACAAAAAAAAAAAAACCACAACAAAAAACCAACAACCAAAACCCCTAGAAACGTATAAAAAAAGAAGACAAGGTGCAGAAAGAGTATTAGTTAATTTATCAACTACCTGAAATGCTAAGTGGAGCTGAGTTAAACTGTTGGAAACATAGATCACATCTGTCAGACTTAAGTAAAACTCTGCAAATATTTGCTTTCCTTTAAGCTTCAATTTTAATTTAAAAAATATTTCTAGCAGTGATCATCTCTTTGATAGATGATGTAGGGCATGATCTGTAAATACATGGTGCAGTGATCTGAATATTTGTACTTGAGATATTGCAGCATGGGTAAAAGAAAAGTGAGATAGAGCAGAGAACAACAATATTACCCGTATTTTCTTTCAAAGCTGTCATTATTTGGCACTGGCGCTTGCACCTTTCTTCCAACATGAGCCTCTGGCAGCTGCTGTTCATAACACACCTCTAGCTGAAAAGATTGATACCAACCTTCATTTAAATAAAATAACTTTCTTTCTGAAAAATGGTTGGAACATACTTAATCATGAAAGGAGAAACATCTAGACTGTGTAACGATCAAGATGTTGAAAAATGGGCGATGTTGTGCAAAGCCTGTATGAATGTTCTTTATGGGTTTGTTTTTTGGTGTTTTGTTTGTTTGTTTGCTTGTTTTCTGTTGGATCCAATGTAGAAGCTGGGGTTGCATATCAGGACTTGCAATCACACTTTTAAGCATTAATTTAGGTTATGGTCCAAACGAGTTTTGGGACCTTAGTAAATTGTTTCTGTGAAATAAAGTTGCCTGGAAATAAAAGCCAAGTGGAAAGTAAAGTAAATGAGACTAACCCAGATGTTCCATATTATGCTTTCTGTCAGTAAATACTGTTACTATATTCTTCTGTATAGTGTTGGGTAAATAATATTATTGGCAAATTATTTACTTTTAATAATGCAAAAGAATGATATTTCCAATTGAAGGAGAGAGCTAATAAAGATGTAAGTAATAAGATTATAAAATTCACAGAAAAAGTTAGAATATACAACTGAATATCCAGCAGATGGAGCTTCTTGCCTCTAAAATGTTTCATTTTATCAGAGTAAACTTAACTTTAAGGTGGTTGTTAAGATGTGGTCCAAAACTAAATATAAAAATTGTGGCAAAGATTGTATCAAAACCAACTAAGACAATGGCATGATTAAAAAGTGTAAGCTGTTTTTAAAAGTGCTTGTTTCCTGCTGTTCTTCCCTTATTAAGGCAGCTAATAATGCAAAAATTAGTGTATTTGCTCAGGCAATATTAGACAAATGGACTCCAGTATAGTTTCCCCTGTTTTTTGGGGGAGGTTTTTTGTTTTGTTTTGTTTTGTTTTTCTGTCTGGCTTTGTATATTCAAAGGACAAGGAGTAATTCTTATTAATTTCTGCAGTTTTTAGTCCCAGAGAGAACCAAGCCATATTTTTTGAGATTTCAGAATGACATGATTAATACCGAGTTGAATATAAGTTTTAAGAGACTGTGCATGTAATTAATTAACTTCAATTTCTATAGAGGAGATATTGGGCAGAGAAAAGAGGCTATGTCTATGAAATGTCTATGAAATATGATTATAATCTTAAATTAATAATTTTGAGGAAAGCTTGAGACAGCTTGAGAACAGGCTAATATGTCAGTATTTTTACTGTAGAATGTTATTTGCACTAGCCTTTAATTTTAATGAAGCATGTCATTCACCTTGTTTGTTATATATAGCCTCTTTCTCCAGAAAGCTTGAACAGTGATGTTATGGTAGAAAGCTTACTTGGAGGAGAATTAAATGTTTTTTGAAAGACAGGCTTTGCAAACCAAAGGAAGGTGGTTATTGCACCTTCTTATTTATATTCTAGAGACATACTCAATCATTTCTTCTGCAGTATTTTGGATTCAGCTTCTGATACTTGAAAAGATACCTAAATCTCAGACTGTGTTAACAGGATTTTACATGGGGTAGGCATAAGGCCAAACATCTTGTATCAAGTGTCTGTGTCAGTCAAACCTAGATATTGGTAGGTATTAAAGACCTCTTAAGCAATAACAGAGTTCATTAAGAGTGACAAGAACTCAGTGGACTGTGGCTGTGATCTGTGAAAAGCAAAGGCTAGCTTTGAATTTTGTGGTGGCTGGTTTGTAAATGATTTAAAAGGAAAAAGTACTGAAAAAGAACATGGTTTATGTTTTTGCTGTAAGTGATTTTGCATTAATATTATATATGTATCTATGAAATCCAGTACTTTTGGAAGAGCACTATATACAGTTCAAGGTCTAATTGCATTAAATCCTGAGTAATTTAGGATTTCTGCATATATCAGCCAAGATTTTGTTCTGTTTTACTCAGAAAGATAGAAGTCACAGGACAGATCTTGAGACCCTTAGTAACAACCCAGATTTGCACTGCAAAACTGGAGAGAGGCAGGGAGTATTAGCTTGGATGTAGCATGACTTTGAATCTTGCGAAACAGAGCAGATTCAGTCCAATTTGGATTAGCAAAGTGACTTTCAGACTGTCTATGTCTATCACCATAGATGTGTCCTAACCTGTTTCTGGCTTTTAAGCCATCTATTGCATATTTACAGGTTGGAATCCCAGAGAAGGGGGGAGACATCCCATTGCTCAATGCGATGACTTATGAATGATTTTAGTAAATAATGACAAACGATCTCTGATTTTGCCTCCTTCCTCTGTGTTTCCTGTGAACACATTCATGCCCTTGCAAGCACAGTGAGTTTTCACCCAGGAGCACAAAACTGGTACAGATTTTAAAATGCATTAAAAATGCAGATTTTCATTAGGACTCCATTTCATGAACGTGCTTCTCTTTGCATTAATTCACATCTGATTATTACTGCCTTTAATGTTCCTTTTTGGACATAGAAATCCTCCCTCAAGAAATAGGAGTTGCTCCTGACCCTTGAAACCACCTCATCCTTCCCAAAAGCTGTTCTTCCTTTCTCTAGAGAAAACTGTCACTCTTCTCTATGTCTTCTCTTTTCCTCTTCCCATTCTTTGCTTTCTCCATAGACAACTGTCTCTGCATTGAGGGAAAACCTACGTTTCAACAGATTCCGACAGGACAGACAAGCACCTTGAGGAAATCCCTTGTGGGTTTCTGTTCCCTGTGTGAGGGCAGGTGAACACAGAGGGAAGCTGTGCTTGCTGTGCTGCCAAGAGCCTCCCTTGTTCTGGTGCTGTTGGCACACGTGGCAGTAGCAGGACACAGCAGACAGCATAGGGATTAGGTTCAGCAAGGGAAGTCTGGGCAACCGAAGGGAACACACTGTTGTGGAGTCTCTTCAGGTCAGTGGTACAGGTACAGATGTTCATGCCAAGCAGACATGAGCCCTCTCTTCTCTAATTCGTGACCCTTTGTGGCCTTTTGTATCAGGCTATTGGCAGAAGTCAACAGAGTAAGTGGCTTTGAAGATCGCAGAGAAAGATGCAGGCTAGAAAGAAAAGAGAGCTGGATTTGTCAGTTGGAACTGGAAATACTGTACAAGCCTTCAGGGGTCCCTGAGGCCTCTGCTTTCAAATCAAAGAACAGCTCTACGTGAAAGAATAGAGGCCAGTTGTACTCCAGAGTGGGAGAATGGGCTCCTAAGGCTCTGCTGAATGAAAGGGAAAATGAAAAGGAGGGAATGCCACTCAGAAACACTATTGGGTGTGCTGTGGAGTTCAGCTGTCTCCTACCAGTTCAGAGCAGGGAATTGTAGCATGACATGATGGAGGTTAAGGTGAGACTAGAGGGCAAACTGCTTAACCGTAGGCATAAAAGTGTCTGTGTAAATGCTTTGCTCGGGGTCCTCTAACACTAGATTCTCAATGGTGGTAATGGCAGGAGAGTGGCTATTCATGGCGTATTGCTGAATAGGATGCTTTCAACAATTTCTCTTAACATGCGTTGAAGGAGAGAGAATATGCAAAGCAGAGGATGTTAATAAATGTCCTGTTTGCAAAAAACATCACAAGATGTAAGAGATAAATAGGAAGGAGAGCTGGACATTAAGGGAACCATTTATTCATATTATTAACTCATAAAACAGCAGAAATGTAATTGCTTAGAAAACACGTGACATATTTATTGTTCATATTCTCACTTTATATAAATCTTCTCTGTTACTTGGTTCAACGTTACATACATAAAATGTTCTAGACATTTTGAAAACAATACAGCAAACCACACAACAGAAAATGTAACCCCAATGTTGCATGTACTTCAGACAATATCATTACCAACATCTGAAAAAGAAAATGCAGAAATGGGTCAGTAACCCACTTAAATTACTTCACAGCATACTCAATGGTGTACTCAGATGAAAGAAATGCACTTAACCTGACTGCTAAAGTTAACTGCAGTAGGCCATTTCTTATATGACAGGAATCTGCACGCTATAGCTAGTTATATTTTAGTGATGTAGTAGCACTAGGTAACTCTCATTTTATGGAATGGACCTACATTTTATTTGATTTGGTTTGGTTCAGTGTTTGGAAACCTGCAATTAAAAATACTTAATAATTTCTTCGTATGACTGCAGGTGATATTTAACTGAAAGTAGCCCACAGATAAACAAGCTTGTGAAGCTATTAAGGGATCAGAATAATGCCGATATGGTAGTTAAAGTTTAGTGCAGAAACAGTTCAAAGAAAGTAGGATTGTAATTTAAAATAACATATCATTAGTGGGTTTAATTACTCACTGCCAGCAATAATTGATTTTTAAGGCTGGGAACAGAAGCACGTAGCACTTAGGAAAAAGAAAGGATTTTAACTTCTGGTAAGTTGGACATAAGATGATAAAGAGTGTAAGATTCTGATTAGCTTTCTTAGCTCCTTTGAATTATACTGACTATGCTTTATTTGGAAATGAAGTCAAGTGGCTACAATACTGATTGTATCTTTCTATAGCATTTTGTTAACTTTTCCTTATTAGTAGCAAAAATAATTTAAAAGCAGCTATTCTTAAGAGTCCTAGATAGATAAGCAGTTTACTAGGTGATGATTTCATGTGTAATACACTTCCTTCTGTCCTCACAAACATGTGGTAGCACGACATACATACATAGCTGTCCAACTGTGGCACATAGACCTTACTGCTCTGTAATGCAGAACAGAAAGACCATCACAGTTCCCCAAAATAAGATGTGCAATCAACCTAGAAAATGGCTAATAATGAGAAAAACAACTTACTTTTGAAGTTTATTATCCCATTCCGAAATCTGTGTTAAATCTTGAATCAGGGTTAGGGACTTCGAGTTGCTATATCAGAATAGGGAATTGTATGGCTTCTCTAGTCAAAACTGCTCTGTGGAGGAATTCAGCCCTCTTCTCTTCACATGTAGACTTGTCCAGTCACACTCTGAGATATCTTTTGTGTTTGGGCCTGTCAAGCTTTGACATGGTGATACACTATTACCTCAGTACTGCAGCTGTTCTGAGCATTAGCAGAAGTGTGTTCTGGGCATCTTGGGAATTTTAAAGCCAATAAGGATGATGTCATATTTCTCAGATTTCTTTTTTTTCTTTTTCTTTTTTTTTTTAACAAGACTTCAGTTCAAATGTTTAGCTATTTTCTGACGTGAAAACAGATAGCGTTTGATTTAAAAACAAGCAATATAAGCCAGACTGAAGATATAAAGAAACCAGGAGGATGGGGGTCTTTTTTGAAGACAGAAATAAAGATTCTTATTGGCTACCTGTTCTCTCCCACTCTAGAAGTTACTAAAACATATATTTAAATGAAACCTTTTTTCTTCTAAACAAAGTACATGAATGCATATTTCTTCTGTTACTTATGTCACATAATCATTTGTGCTACTTTTAAACAATATTCATATCCAGAAAAAGCAGTAATAGCCAGAATACTTTGAGTTAAAGCTGTTAGAAGTTATTTTATTTACACAGTGAGATACTGGGGGCTCCTCAGGCACACTACAGCCTGTGTGATTTGTAACAAACATCATGCAGTTACTTAAGCTGGTCTGCCCCAAGATCAGTGATTCTTGACTCTGTCCAAGATGGGGTTTGTGTATCTAGCTATTTTCATAGAAATACTGAGTTTCACTTTTACATATTCTTCACAGGAATGAAGAGGAATTGCATCTGTATATGGCAATGCACACAGAAGAAAAACCTTTTTCATGTTAAAATGAAATATATATGCAAATTTTGATGTTTATTGTTTTTAATAAATTGAAATATATTCTGCATTTTTAAAAGGTTGAACAGGGTTTAAATGCTCGATTTTTCAAGTGGTGGGCATGCAGAAGCATTCATGCAGCCCCAGGTCTCATATAAACATTTCCGACTTGTCATCATGATGTATAAGTTCAATACCTAATTTAAAGACAGACGTGATTGTGCCCTAAGTAGCAATTTTCCTAATGCACATAGGTATGTTCTGGGTTTCTACTTCTTTATCCTCAGATTTCTCTGCTTATGCATTGGTTCTAGAGATGACCAATTAAGTAAACACTGAAAAAAACCAAACAAAACCCAACAAATCCTCCATCACTTTACTAAAAAACTGTCTGTCATTTAGCCCTGATGTACACCATGTTAGATTTGTTTCTGAATAGGCTTTATGAACTAATTTCTTTCCCTTTAGTCCAGAAATCCAGAACACCTTGAAGCATTAGTTCTCTTTTTAAATAAAATCTTGCACACTGCTTTCATTCCAGGTGCTGTGGCTTTCGTAAGTGTAACAAATGTTTTAAGATAGCACATGAAACCACAAGAATGAACATAATAGTTTATTATTCTCTCATAAGAAAATCTCCCAGATTGAGTCAAGCCATGAAACAGTGCTTTACTAGCTCCAGTTAGATGGAATATCTAGAGAAATCTATGAAATCAATCTTTTAAGAGATTTCTTTGAAAATCAGGGGTAAAATTTATAATCACAGCTTGTCTAGTCTTACAGTGGCAGGTGCTTTTTTTTTTTCTCAGCTTCCTCAGTTGCAGGTAGAGTGTCTCACTTTTGACATTGACCTCAGTCAATGTTCTTACACTTCCCTTGTACCAGAGAGATCACCTCTGAAGGCTTTCCTCCTGAGTTTTCCTATAAAGAATTTCTCCTATATGGCTGGAAAAGATTAAGACATTTGTATCGTCTAAATGACTGAGGTTCCTAAGGATTCTTGTGAGATTTTTATTACTTGGGTTTGCAATGTTTTGGTTAACATCTAAAGTAGCATAAAGGGCAGTCAAACTGTTCTTGTCAAACATATTTGAGCTAAAACAGCCTTTAAAAAATTAATATGAGGTAGGTGTGGGTCATTTGAGTCAACATTTTCTCCATGCACTTTGTAAAACAGCATTAAAAACCATGGTTTAGTTTAATGTTAAAGTTTGCTACATTTTGCCTACTTTTTTCAAAATCAAAAGGATCAGAACTTGGGGTTATCAAGATTTGTGAATCTGCCTTTTCTAAAATTCCTGAGTGTTTGTTGGTTTTAACTTTCAAACCTCTAGCTGATTTGGGAGTACTCGTTTCAAGAATCTGCCTTTTTTGCACATTCAAAGTGGCTGCAACTGCAACAATGGTTAGCAGAGAAGCTTGGTCTGGAGTCCTCAATTTTAATGGATGAAACATCTTCCAGAAGCAGCCTTCATCATGAAATTAGTTCTTCTCTTGGCCCCTAAATCCTTTGAAAATTTCAAGGCCAAGGTATTTTCTTATGTCTGTGGTGTGAAGATGAGAACTCTTTTGATTAATTCTTTGCTGAGTCAAACTTGTCTGGTAACTGTAGTGATTGTGTCAGTTACATACTGATAATGTATATAATTATTATCAGATCTGCCTATATGTGGTAGTATGTGCTTGAAAGTGTAGTGCGTATATACCAAAGTAAGGACATAGGATAAGAGAGCACTTAGTTAAAATTACATTTATGTTTCAAATAATTAGAAAAAGTTACAAATATTCTTAAGCGGTATTTGTAATTTACATGCATTTACAGTTTTGAATATAATCTTCCTGGCGTGTTTCCCTGAAGCAAAAGAGAAAATAAAAGAAAGACACAAAAACTAAACTAATTATAGTTGCTTCCTTGCAGCTTTTAAATTCTCTGAGGCACCTTTATGAGCAATCATGATACCTCCTCATTTCAGAGTTAATGAGCCAAAAAGATGAAAGTTGCTTCAGTTCCTGTTCTTCTGCTTCCATTGTTGTGATTGTTCCTGTTCTTCAAGCCTTCTAAAGGGCTGAATTAAACAAAATGTAGATTTGGCTGCTGAATTCTCAAAGCAATATTCATGGGATAGCTGATTGTATTCTTACTAATGGTAGCCCTTTATGTAGTTGCTTATATCTGTGAATTATGTGGAAAATTAAAGAAATTAAAAAAAAAAGGGTTACAAACAGATTCAGATGCCCCAAATCTTGAAGGCTAGCTCCCATGAGCTACATATATATATATATATAGAGAGAGAGAGAGATAGATATACATAGTGTTTGAACACAAAATACAAAGATACAGATGCACACTGTAATGACACTTATTAGGTAACATTCATGCTTCAAGAAAAGGTTCTAAATTGAGCTGTTGAGAAGCTACATTAGACTCCTTTACCATTAGCTACTACAGAATGCCCTCGTAGGTAATTTTCAGACAAAATACCTACAAAAGTATTGGTCAAGAATTAGTAGAAGTTTCCAAAATTACACTACTTTATTTTGTTACCAGTTTAAGTGACTACTGAAACAGATATGGTGTTTGGAATATTAGAAGCTAGAAATGGAAAAAAAGACCCCAAACAAACACATTTGAAGTCCCTGAGAGAAACAACGTTGAGTGAAGTTGTAAGAGAGAATTTCTTTCTCATCCATTATTCTTCATTTCTGTTAAAGAGAGAATATACATTGTGACCTACATCTGCCCTGGATGTTAATATCATTCTATCTTTTTTGGGGGGGTTTTTTGGTTTTTTTGCCTTCTGTCAGCCCTAATGGTGCAATTATGCTGGACCAAAAGAATGAAAGTAGCAGTAGTTAGCCAGAAAGTGGACTGCAACCTCAAAGATTATTTTAGGGTGGTACTAGAAACAAGAATAGTGATGTTTGGCATTTGCAAAGTAGTCTATTTTTATCTAAACTCTGATCTTTTACTTTTTTACAGCCAAGACACATGACTGTTCTGCTGGATATGCATAATCCCCTAAACATAAGATTTCACTTGAAACCTCTCTCATGGCTGAAATTAAGCATTATTTAGGAGATTTAAACCACTCTTAACAGAACAGCTGATTGAAAATTATATTTTTTATTTTGAGAGTTGTAAACAAATTCTATGACAGAGTTTGGGAGAAGGACCCAGGTGCGAAAACAGATCAAACAAAGCCCCAATACCTATTTCTTCAACCCAAACCTTCCAACTTCACATTCCTGTATTTCTCTCTACCTTCTGAGAAGAACAACCTGGGATAAATGATAATGGGGTAAGGGTTTACCAGCTGCACTCTGTGGAAGAAGTTTAGACCAGAAGTTCATTGTACTTTGTTTTGAAACCATAATAATCAGAAGCAAACAAGATTAGGTACCAATGGGAAAGAAGAAAAAAACTTGACTGTGGCTGCAGTACAGTTTGCAGCATCCATTTTAATTATTTCTTCTCTCACTGTGCCCCCCTGGCCCCTTAAATATTGTCCCAGTTCTTCAGGACAGCAACTTTGATCTTTCTTTTTTTTTTTTTTTTCCCAGTGAGCAGTTACTATGTCTGGTTTTCTAAGTGACCTGGGCAGCTTTCTAGACAAATACATCCTGTGTCTTAAATTGAACTTTTTCTTTGGCCTTGAAAATAAAAGGCAAGTCCACATGAACCACTTAAGTCCCATTATATTGGCTGCAAGAAAACATTGTACAGTTCTTCTGGGGTAAATTTTTCCTGATATGGATAACTAACCTAATTTACTCTGACTTCAGTGAAATTTTCTTTAAAAATTCTCGTTATTTTTTTTGAATCTCAAGGTGATCATAAAATAAGAATTATGAAGCACATTGCATAAAGATGTTATGCCTTTTGTAGAATTAAGAGACATTTGCTTATATGCATGACTATGTGCTTTGCCTCCAGTTGAGTATAAAAATAAGCATCTCATGAGACAGCAAACATATTATATTTTTTTCTGGCTGCCTTAAAGAAACATAATAAGTCAATTTGCATTTTGAAATCTACTGAGAGCAACTGTGGATCATTAAGTTCTTCTGAATTCCACCTGGTGGAGCATGTAGAGGAGTCCCCTGCAATATCATATGGTGAACACTTTCATTATCTGAAACAATTTCTGTATGCAGGCAAAACTATTCCTGTAATATTACTGTCTCACTGTGCGTTGGGTACATGGAAGACTGATTTCCATTGTTATTCCTGGGTCTTTATAGTTCACTAGGGGTTGATGAAGTCCTGTGCAAGCACTGTGGACCTTTGTAAGCTCTCTCTCTGGGGAGACCTTATAGCAGCCCTCCAGTACTTAAAGGGGGCCTGCAGGAGAGATGGGAGGCACTCTCTATCAGGAAGTGTAGCAATAGGACAAGGGGTAACGGCTTTAAGCTGAAAGAGAGTAGGTTTAGACTAGATATGAGGAAGAAACATTTTCCTGTGAGGGTGGTGAGGCACTGGCACAGGTTGCCCAGAGAAGCTGTGGATGCCCCACCCCTGGAGGTGTTCAAGGCCAGGCTGGATGAGGCTTTGAGCAACCTGGTCTAGTGGGAGGTGTCCCTGCCCATGGCAGGGGGGGTTGGAGCTAGATGGTCTTTAAGGTCCCTTCCAAACCACAGTGTTCTATGATTGTATGATTCTATATTATTGCTTTGAGACTATTTAGTGTATGAATATGTAAGAATAATAAGACAGCAATTTTTGTATTCCATAACTTTCTGTATATTCATGACAGAATTGTAGTATGGTACAACAAGCAAAAGAGCTTTTATGTTCACATTTTAAAATAAGTGACTAAGATAAGAATTTAATTTGACTCCAGTAATTGCTGTATGTTAACTACCAGTAAATTATACAAGTAACAGGACAGCATTACATGCCTTTTAGTCTTGTTTTATATATATAACTGTATTTGCAGGGTCTGTTTTCAACATTTAATTTAAAAATTAGAGAATACAGAGCAAAAAAAGTTTCTATTTATTTCTATTTTCTGTTGATGTCACTAGAAAAACAACAACAAAAAAATTGCTCCCATATTGCACACTTTCAATGTATTTATACTGTAGATTAAGAATTACTTTTCTAGCAGTAAGCTGTTTGTACAAGTGCTGTCTGTGATGCAGGGCTTAAAATCATACCTACCAGGTATCAGTGCGGGCATATACCAAAGAGAATCTTGAAAATCTGTCTCCTTGATAAAATGAGCAAGCCTGGACCCAGAGGGACTGTTAAATCAAAAACCAACATATATTTGATCTTTTTCTTTTATTTTTTTTTCTCTTTTCAAAAAGAAACATGGGCATCAACATGCCTTTTAAATATAGTTCTACCTCTTATTTTTTTCAAAGTTTATTTTCAAAGGGCAATTATGCATCTAAATATCTTTGTTTTCTTTGTTTCTGGTTCTTATTTATTGGTGAAACTTCAGCTACGCATTGAATCATAGTATTCAGGTGATTTTTTCTGTTGCCTTCACTGGGACTAATCCTATAAATAAAGCTGCTCAGCCATTTTTGTGGGATTCACTCCTGTCTTTGCAAAAAGTTTCAAAATGTAGTAATATTTTCTATTATTTCATTCCAAAACAAATGAGGTGGGAAAGGAGTGCTTTTTTACCTCAGTCCCTCAGACATAGTGAAAAAGATTTGCTACTGAGGAAACAAAAAAAGAGAGAGAATCAAATCCGCTGAACTAAGCCTCAAGCATGAGTGTTTTTGAGTTAGTTAAAGAAGAGACAGTAACTGATATTTTTTTTATCTGATGTCACATTCTCTGTTTCTTTCTCCTCAGAATCAGCACTTTTATTCCCAAATTATTTCCAAAAACAGTATTAAAATTTTAAATGGGATACTTTGGGATGTCTTCTAAGATCAGCCTGCATTTTGTAGGAATATAATACCAACTCTGACAGATAAATAACTAAAAAGAATTATTCTTTTTTTCTTGGCTCCATATTCAGTGTTGTATTAGAATTGTGTTCTTGCAAAAACTCAAGTCTACCTTGCATTCTATTTCCACGTTGTTTGATCTTTCAAGTCTTCAGCTATATTTTTTTTAACATACTCATGACTAAGTTAATTGCTTTATTCCTTTTTTGTCAAATGTACTTGAGTTTTGCATGTGTTACTAATTAAAAATCAAATGAATCTCATTAAAGGCGCCTTGTAACCTTTTTCTACAATGAGAAAGGGCCAAGATTTCTCATCTGAAAAACTGTACAAATGTCAACACCTAATGGGTTTGTCAATGTCATTAGGAGTAAATAATAAACATAGAAAATGACTTGACATGAACTTTTACAAAGGTTCTACAATGAGCTTCCCAAAACAGATCAATATATTTCCAAGAGAGTGACTATTTATTGAATAGACTAAAAGCTTTGGTGAGAAAACAGGAACGTTTTTCTGTTCAGTTAGCTTAGATCCCTTTCCAAAATATGAAATGGATAAATGACGGCAGATACGCAGCATAAAACAAATACAATACATTTTTGTAAAGTGTGCTTTTTATTTTCTCTTGCTTAAAGAGTATAGTGTAAATCAATTATATTTTAAGAAGCTATTTCATATTTTTTGCCTGTGTAGTTTAAATGTGGTCTTTGAATGTCATTAAACTTGCATGTCTAATTTCTCAAGAAACTGCCTCCTCTTCTGTACGATTATATAATCTTTATTTTATTCAAATATTTTAATACATTAGAATATATTATAGAAACTGAATGCATATTCATTCACTTAGTAATAAGTTTTGAAAATAGTAAAATAGTTGAAGTTCCTTTTTTTTTTTCCTTCTGCTGTTAAGAACATGTACCTTGATAGCTTCAAGTAGTCTGTCCTTCTAAAAGGACTAGGAACAGCTGTTCTGTTTTCAGAGCTGGTTAACACACCCCGAACTTTTGGCAAAATCTGTCTCACAGCTCCACTGGTGATATTGCAGGTAACATTTCAAATACTTTTCTTCCTGTTGTCCTTGATTAAAGAATAGATTTCTTCTAACTTGGCTCTTAGTATATAGAAAAAAATATTACAGTTTTCTTCATGTTGTTTTGAAGATTTAAAGTGTTATATAATTGGTAAGAGTAAAATTATTACGATACAGGGGTTGAAGGAAATCAACCACAAAGAAAGATCAAAGAAAAACTCTGGTGTTCTTTATATATTAGAGAATCACTTAGTCTTGTTTTAAAAACCATACACATACAGCATGTATGGTATATAAATCATACACATATGTATCTAAGTATAATGATTGTCTGTAAGGGAAAACAAGGCTGCTTTATTAGAAAAGTGTTTCACTGTTTATAAGCTGTTTACAAGTCTGCCAAAATTTGTTTGGGAGGAATTTGAAGGCTGATTTTCTTCCTCAGGCTAGCTTTTTGGAAAGTTTCAGCAAAATGATCAAAAGGTTTCTCCTAATTAGTTTAAGGAAATCACATTGTTTTTCATCTGAAAGGAGACCAAGAATATTCTGTTCCATTTTAATGAAATGCATACAGCTTTGTGATATGGACGTGAAAATCATCAAGCTGGCTTGTTTAGGAGAAAGGGGTGAATTCTGCTGTTCTACGAAACTTGTAATTAAGTTGCTACCTCCAAAAACTTCAGCTTGTATATATAGTGGCTTGTGTACTGTGTGCAGGTCCCATAGATACCCTGTACAGAGATAAGCCTGAGTGTGCCCCAACCCTAGAAATGGGAACAAACCAAAATTTGCATAGCAGCTGCTCTCCTCAGGAAACCGTAAAAGTGAAAACGGGTTTGGAAGTGGCCACAATGGTGCTGAAGTAGGAAACAGGAGGATTTTAGTTGTTCTTGGTCTTTCCTTCAGTGGTGCTTGACTAAGGGAGGAGAGGATCTCAAATACGAATGATGACGACACTGAATCTCACGTTGATAGAGAAAAGGCAGCGCACAGGCTGTCTGTGATGGGTAGACACAGCAGATGAGGCTGATAAAGCTAGTGGGGAAGAGACAAAACTTGATATGTTGTAAAGACAAGAACTTCAGAGAAGATGCTGAACTGTGACTCAGAAAAGGAGGAAGGACAAAGTTGCACATACAAATAATGATGAAAAATGTTAATAGTGACATTCTCAAACAATTCCACACTTCATTTACAACCTTGTTCGTTTTTCTTTCTGTGTTTGTTTGCTATAAGGTACCCAGCTGCATTTTAATGGATGAAAAAATATAAGTTTAGATTTTTTTTTATACACATCAGCAAGAAATTTGCACAATATCTACCTGAAAAAAACCCCAACAACTTGATTAATTGCATTTTTGGTTAAATCTTGAACAATAAGGAAAATTAGTCCTGTTGGTATTCATAACTTGAGAATGTAACTATGCAATGATGTGTGTACAACAAATTCCACACACAGGAAAATTTAAACATGGGCACAATAGTACACATTATGGTAATCCTGTGTATAGGATAATGGCATCCTGACAGAGTGAGAAAACAGAGGAATGAAAACACCTCACTAAACCCCTAATACAGGAACAAATAACAATACTAATGTTGTCCAAAATACAAAACTATTTTGTCTTTATTAGAAAACAATTATTCAATCATAAAATTTAAAGCACCCTTGTTTTCCAAAACATGTTGCACATACAAAGACAATATAGAGAAGGTGTCAAAACTGCAAACTGAATTATTTTAAATATAAAATAATTTCCAATTATACATGATCTTGTTGAATTCACATTCTTATGTAACATTACCCTGATTAAGGGAATGCTTTCCTTGTTCATGTTTCAAGCAATGAGAGATTACTTAAATCAAAACTTATTATATGCAAATACTGAAAAAAAGAGAAGGAAAATGTTCAATCCTCTGTAATTTATAATTTTTGTTTGTATTGATGATTAATCATTTATAGAAAGTGAGATTTTTGAGGCTTTCCATTATTGTTTGAGGTTTTACTGGTATCATATGATGTTAAACCAGTGCCTCTGTGAAGTTTGAGGAGTTCAGATTTTTAAAAATATATATTTAGATTGTTGTGGATCTCATAGTTCATTCAGTATTGTTTCTTACATGTATTTTCAAACTGTGAAGGCTTCTTCAAGCCTTATTCCTAATGGAACCGAAGGACCAATAATATCTGATGTGGGTGGCAGTCACAACTAAATAGAAAACTCAAATGCTGAGCATCTAATATTTTTTGCGAACTCCTAATTCAACAAGATACTAAAAAAAATGCAATATACTTCAAAAAATCCATACTAATAAAAAAAATACAATGAAATAGGGAAAATATTTCCAGATATCAGCAACTCAGTCCTTAAAAGACAGGACATCTCAAAACCAAAATATTAGTATGATGGTGAGAAAAAGGGTTTGGTTTACAGGTGGGAGAACTATTTGAAATTAATTGGAGGGAATTATATTTTAATTATTTATATTATTTTGTCTTTTAGGAATTGTCGTGAAGTAAGATTTTATTGTGTTTTGTATTCAAAAGGAGGTAAGTTTCCTAGGATTTAGAGGTTTACTGTGATTGTTTAGTGCAGGCTTAACTGATGGTTTACAATAGGATTAATAAAGTGGAGAGCAGTTTTATGAAGGTATTTCCCTGCCTCTTCTCAAAGGGCTGTGAATAGTTTCATTTATAGAGCTCCAGTTAATAACTGTACTGTAAAAAAAAAATAGTTTATGTTTAAAATTCCATAGTTAACTATACTTTTCTGTAGCTACCAAATCTATGGGCATCAGGGAACATCTCTGTTTTCTGAAGCTGCAAAGATCGTAGAATCATAGAATGGTTTGTGTTGAAAGGAACCTTAAAGATCATCGAGTTCCAACCCCCCTGCCATGGGCAGGGACACCCTCCACTGGACCAGGTTGCTCAAAGCCTCATCCAGCCTGGCCTTGAACACCTCCAGGGATGGGGCATCCACAGCTTCTCTGGACAACCTGTTCCAGTGCCTCACCACCCTCACAGTAAAAATTTCTTCCTAATATCTTATCTAATTCTACTGTCTTTTAGCTTAAAACCGTTACCCCTTGTCCTCTCACTACACTCCCTGATAAAGAGTGCCTCCCCATCCCTCCTGTAGCCCCCTTGAAGTACTGGAAGGCTGCTATAAGGTCTCCCCAGAATCTTCTGTTCTCTAGGCTGAACAACCCTAACTCTCTCAGTCTGTATTTTGTAAAGCTCTGACATAAGGTTATAGATACTATATGTTTTTTCTTTTATATCTTGTTTTTTTATAGACTGTTGCTTGAAGAAGAGTAGTTAAAACCCTGAAGTCTTCAGTAAAACATTACAACTTTTCCAACAACTCAGCTAAAAAAGCTCTCATCTCTAGACAGAAAATTTTAACTTTGCTTACCTGTTTTATATTATACAGTGACAGATTATATCAGTGCTTTGTCATAACACAAGAGAGATGAGTGCTAGGAAGCAATCCTGCAGCCAGGCTAGTAGCAATGAACAGCACTGTCGCGGTGTCTGGGACTTTGGTAGCATTTATTTGTCACACATGCACTTTGGGGGGGTTGAGAGAAGAGCACCTCCTTTCAGTTCTTTCAAGCCTTTCTTAGTAGGGACTAGTCAAAAGTTCTAAGTAAGCTTTTAAAATAAGTAGAAGGGAACCATAGGTGTGCACATCAGCTACAAAGAGATATGGATGAAGAAGGGGGGAAAGTGCTTTCTGAGGCTTCAAAGTCACTTGCTATTGGCTTAGAAGCTTTCAACTAGAAATTTAAAAAGCTTCATGAAGATGATTTTTAATTTTTTTCACTTTTACTGTGATTAAACTTTCTAAAATATTTTGAAAAAGGTATTTAGTGCTGCAGGTAGGAACTACTGACATTTACAGATTGCAAAAATCCTCTAAACTTAAAAAAACCTAACCCTCTTAACCAACAACCCATCCAAACTAAAGGCCTATGAACACCAAAGATCTATCAGCTGTGTTATTGCATTACACAAGTTTTTCTGATGACACCCCAATGTGACAAGTGACTGTTTTTAGTAACATGGTGATTATGAAACATTATTCCGAGAAATATCACAGCTTTGATTTCTGTCAAAGATTACATAATGAGTTGAATGGAATACATAACAAGGCTATGTCGCGACTGTGGGGAGCTGTACAATTGCACTACAGTTCACTGAGGACTACTTCGTTGTAACTAAATCACTGAGTATGAAGAGGAAACCATAGAGACCTGATTTATAAGCAGAAAGAATTATGATGGGCTGTTAATTATGTTTCTCTTGCTAATAATTAAGACATTAATAGTAAGTCCAGTTGTATTTAGAGAAATTATGAATGTTTTTATAACTTCTTTATACACCAATAGGAGAAACTGTGTCAGCATTTTAGTAAATGTTGTATTAGATACCGAATGTTTTGGAATTTAAAAGAAAATCAGACCAACTGCATAGAATGGTACTTGGAAAGATACAATGGCACTTGGAAAGAGCAAAAAACCAATGAGAAAGCAGCAATGGCATGTCTCTCTGAAGGAACACATGTGGAGAATGCAAACTTTGCCTGACCAGAGGCAGCACGGTAGGCAATGCTGGCAAGTAAAGTGCTACAAGACTCCCAAGCTCATGTGGTAAATCTACTTTCAGAATCGGGCAAGGAACCCTGAAAGGTAGATGGGAAGATTATAAAGCCATAAAAGAAAAAGAAATTAATGTGAATAGACAGAAAATAAATATATACTGTCGCATTTCTAATTTTTTCTTGTTATTTTCTTTAATCTAGGGCAGGGTTGGAAATCTCAAGGAATATAAAAGTTAAGAAAAAGAACCTCTGTTAACAGGTGAGAGTTCAGGTTATAAATAAAGGCTGTGGGGGTGAAGTAAAGCATGAGAAACCATAGCCTAGAAAGACTAAGCAGCTGCTAGAATTCCACCTGAAAAGATGAATAACAAATACAAGGCTTTTGGATAGCTTCCAGTTTTAAAGGACAATTCTGAATTTTTTTTTTTAATACCACTTCAAAATAAGAACGGCAACATCTCCAATCTTGTATAAAAACATAATTTTCAATTCATTTGGCTAACTATTACAAAATACCCAATTACTAACCTGAGTGTCATAAAGTCCCAAAGTCCTGTGCCATAGAGTTGCCATGGAATACTCTCTGTTGGCATAGAATATGTAGAGTCATGTTTCTTTAGAAGAACATAATATCTGCATCATTCTTGTAAATTAAGATAACAACTAGGAACTGTCTTGAAAAATAACGACCAACTTTGATCCTATTCCAAGTGTAAGCTGTCCATCTTACCTTCTCTAATGCATGCCAAGACAGACATTCCTGTAAAAATCTTACCATAAGCAAGCCTTACTCTCCAGTCTTCTTTCTGTAAAAGGAAGCGAGAGGAAAAAGACCCAAGCTATCACATATTTTGACACACGTTCACGTTCTAAAAAGCAAAGCATGTCAATCTAGGCAAAACTGGACAGAAGCCCAGGAATGAGTAGAGAGGTTGGTAAAATATTTCCCAGAACAAACTGAATGGGTTACTAGTATCTGTTGATGGCTATACAACAGCCGACCTTTTATATAGTAAATCCGTGAATTCTCACACATATGGAAGTATGAGAGAAGTTCGCATCAATGGTAGGCTGAACTGCATATTATTGGAGAGTTTAGAAATATAGCACAACTTTCTGCTGGATTTCACTGTAATTTTCCACCAGGGTCAAAAATCAAATCCTAACGCTGACACTGTGACTGTTGCCTTTGAATTTGTGATAAAAATAATTGGGATTACCATACTAACAGTTTATAAAAGCACACCCTGGAGTCCTCCTGCAAAACTAAAGTTTTAAAGAAGCTGATTAGCGGAATATTAACCTATATAGATATATGTATGGAAGGAAAAGGCAGTTCATTAAAATCAAGTGTAAGAACTCAAGACTGGGTGACATTTTCAAATTACAGAACTTTTTGTACTTAACTTTGCTGTATTTCGCTTTACTCAGATAAATAAACACCTGTGACATACATCTATCAATGCTGTTATGTTCTATGAACTACAATAAATGCCAGTATGAATAAATAATTAAAAAGTGTCGTAACCAAAAAACCAAACCAACAACAAAACAAAAAAACACTGATGTACCATATTAATTTATTTTTTACGATCTTCAATAGCTTTCTTTTTTGTCTGTACTGTAAATTTTTGTAGGACAGTTCAAGGATATCTGTTGACTTTTGGCATAATTCTGCATAAAATTCTGGTAGTCCCATTTGTTTAACATTTATGATATTCTAGAAAGTTGATTTTGATGCTGTTTTACTTAGAATGTTGTGAATCAAACTTAGTTTCATGTAAAAGTATTAGGTATATGGTATACAGGTATATTATTTGAGAACTGCCAAACAGAAGCTTATGATAACTTATTATAAATATTTATGCCACTTTGCATGGAAATTGTGTTTGCAGTATACCATCACAGGAGCTATCTCATGAAACTGTTTTGTCAAAACAATAGATTATAAATTAGAGACCCCTGGATTTCCTCAGACTCCAGTTCAATAAGGACATGCCATTGACTGTTCATACTTATATTTAGGTGTGTTCTGTGAAATCGCTCATGCTTGCCATTAGATGCACGCTTAAGTACATGGCCAAGAAGCATAAAGGACAAGGAATGCACTTTAAGAATGATCTGTGAATAATACAGTGGAAGGACTCACACTGACTTTGTTGTTTTTTGGTATTAAGCTTCAGCAACTTTTATGGACGAGAAGGATCATAGTGTAAAAATGTGTAATTGGAATTGTAAAGCCTTTTTTTTTTGACTAAGTAAGTTCAAATCAACAATCTGTTACCTTGGCTTAAATACAAGCCACATGTTTTCATATATTAATGACAGAAGAAATTCGAGAGACTTAAATATTCTTTTCTTTTACTTTAAGAATGAGTTACTATATCTCTGTTTTGTCAGGGAGCATTATTTTACACGCTTTGACATTACATTTCTCTTAAGAAATATAACAATCCAGTCACTTAAATTGTTGTAATATGGGCAATTTAGTCTTAGTGAGGTTTTACACGGCATAACAGTTAAGAAGATCTTCACTATTGGTAATCTCTGTGGACATTTCTTTTCTCATTCAATTTTTTAAAATTCTTTTTATTTGATTGGTGCAATAACCCCATCATTTGAGTTGCCAGTGAGATTCCTGAGGCAGTCCTGTAGTAGGTCTACGTCTTTGTTTTAATATGCAAAAGATGACAACAGAAAACAATGTGGTATTTAAGTGGGAAACAAGAAACTGTACCCATTCTTAGATGAGAAAAAAATCAAAAGAGGAATAGTAACATGAATAATTTACTGTTTTATCATGACCAAATTAAGACTTTGGATAAAACGTAAAGTACAGAAAAAAGCGTGAAGTACAGAAAAATGTGAGTTAGTTGTATTTTTCAGGAGCCATGAACATCTTTCAAGATACTTTATTATATAACAAAATTGGTTTATACCTTTGAAAACCATGTGGTTTACTTGAAATTAAAAAACCATAGTTATTTGCATCTAAACAAATATGCAAGCATTGGCTAAGCTATTGTACCCAAATAAAAGTAGTTAAAGCTTCTTCGTAATCATGAATGAATGTTTCTTGCTTGCCACTGTGTACATGGAAGCAAATTTAATAAGCACAGGCTATAAAACTAAGACTTAATCTGGCAGCACTTGTGAAATCACTGTGTATGAGGAAACGCATATACTGAGAATAAATCTAATTCCGCTATCTCACATAACCATCCAGTTTACATTGATGTGATAACTTTGATCTAAAAAAACAATATAGATGAAACCATTGCTGATACATTTTTTTTCACAGTTGTTCAAGCTGGTGAAAGCTATTCTCTTCGCTCACAAGAAGCTGTACCAAATACATGATACTAATATGATCCTACAATGCACCTTCACCCATTAAACACATTTTTATTTAGTCACGTTTTTGTTCCTGCCATAAACTTAAATTGTGTGTTAGAGGCTGTCCACTTTCATTGCAGACCTGCCAGGGTGCAGAGTAGGTGAGGCGACAATAGACATTTTCTGTCTATTCGTAATTGATGATATCTTAATTAAGAGTCCCATAAAACAAATATACAGGTAGTCTGTTCTTCCCAAATCATAGTGGAAATCTGATGGATCATTACAATTGTAATTTCTGTTTTAACAGCAATAAAAATTTTCACCAACTTTCTGTTCAGCGTTTGTGTCTTACTGCACTGTTCCAAGGAAGTATGATGTGTAATCTTCTTTATCCTTGATCAAATATTAAAAAGGTTCTGAAAAATGCATTAGTGGTGTAGTCTTTCTTAAATCAAAAAGGTAAGTAAATAGTCATCATAAGCTACTGACATCAGAGAAGAACAGCTTCCACACTCTTGGTTTGAGACATTCTATCAATAATATTGAATGTTTCTTTATTCATTAATTTCTGGCTATCAGTCTGCAAGATACACTCAGTTGTACTATTTTCCTTGATGTATGTTGCTGTGGTGCATTGTTCTGATATCTGAGACCTACAAGAAAGCTCTAGAGGGTATTTCCAACTTTCCAAAAGGGGATACTCACATTGCATAGAGACGATAAAACAGTATTTGAAAGTAGTTACTGTGCACACAAAACAGATAATTTCACAATATTCCTACCTCAGCTCAAATATTTTCACCTAACAAAGCACAGTGAAAGTGCTTTCTACAAGGAATAGGTCTTTTTTTTTAGCACTGCTGTTATCAGTGTCTTGCTGTCCCAGGCCTCTGATAAAGTGCAGTTTTAAGAAAATCTACCAATTTGAAAAACGATATGTCAATATCATCCATGCTCTGAATTTAAGGTCATTAGCTTTGAAAGGCCAAATTAATAGCAAAATGCATAGAAATTTAGAATCCAGACATTCACTTGGTGTAATCAGAGCAACTAAAGTATTTGATATAGTGGCAGAAAACTTCTGGAGCTATTTCGTAGATCATAGCTGTTAGACATATAGGAATTTCTAAATGGTAAGCAAACATGATATCTTCCCAGACTGATCATTTAGACCATTCATGCATGGAATTACTATTGAAGTCAAAGGTAATCTTCCTGAATTGATTTATTAATGACTTCTGGAGTTGAGCCATTTTTGGTTATGAATCAATAGGTGTTTTTCTCAAAAGCACATCTGATGAAGAAATGTCTTGAAGGATGGTGTTTGTCACTTTTTTCACAAAGAACACCATGAAAATTAAGCATCTGTAAGAGTATTTGAAACAGAAAAAGAGAAGTCAGTCTGCCACTCTTTTTAGTAGTAACTCGAGTAATGCTAATCTAAAACTCACTATTCAAGTTCTTCCAGTTATTTCACTGTTTCTGATGTGATGCTAACTCCTGCGTTATATTCTAATAATTTAAGGTCCCGAACAGAGGACAGTCATACAATTGCATATTGTATACATACACACAGTAATGAAACACTTAATTTTTCTCTAAAGAAGTTATCCTTTGCCTCTTCCCAGATTACAGAAACCTAAAATATGTGGCATGGAAGATTAAGCCTTTGACAATTATAAGTATGGTATGCATGATTACAAATGAAATAAATAGATCATGAGAGACAAATTAATAAATAATAAAGAAGGCTTCAGCATGTAAGTGGAGATCTTGTGGATGGAAGAAAGTTAAGCACAGAAGTATAGCTTTTCCAGTGTCCACTGCAGAGATAGGAATAAAATCCAGATTTCATGAGTGTCAGTCCACCACTGTGTTCTCTAAGCACTGCAGACTCCATTCCAGCTCATAATCTGCTTATTGCTCAATTATATAGGCAGAATAATACCTTTCCAGGGTTGGCAGAAATTGTTGAAATTCTGAAGAATAAAAGAAGAGCAAAGAGAAACGATGAATTTCAGCTAACATGACTCCACTGCTGAAGTACGGCCAGCTGGAGGTAAGAAAAACCATGCTGAAGACAGGGATGAGACAGTGATTGATAGTCTTGTTTGAGAGATGGCTAAGATTCATCTGACAGTTTCTGACACAAATTGTATTTCCTGCTGTTCGGGCAACTTAATTTCATTTCCCTTCATTTATGCCAGCTGGGTGTATCTTATTCTTCTCTTCCCCCTTCCATGTGCTGTAGTTTCACTTTTTTTTTTTTTTTTTTTTCTTCTAAATAGCATCTCTACCTTTGGTAAAAAATGTAATTAAAAGACAGTTATTCACTTAATCCATCTAGATGACATTTCTTTAGTTTTCCCTTTTGTGTGTTCAGTAGAAAAAGAAAGCTTTATGTGCTCTTTATTATGATACTACCTGCAGATATGCAATTCAGAGCACAGGCCAGTGTCAGTTTATTGACACTGACCTGTAAAATATTTCCTGTCCTGTTATCTCTCGATTGTTCTCTAGCTTTCACGATCTGCATTCCTTGTGACTCTGAAGTTATACATAGCTAGCAGTGGGACTCTTGCCCCCTGTGTGCTATACAGTAATGCATCAAGTATGCCATCATTAAGATACATTATGTACCTTTGTGAACATTTGAGTCTGTATTTTTCAGTACAAAAAAAGCACCCATGCTTGAATTAGGATTTAGGATGTCACTTAAGTGTTGGAAATAAATTGATTATTTAGCACAATTTTGGCAAGGGAATTAAGAAGATTCAGGCTAGTGTTTTGTGTAACACGATATTTCTGTTGTAATACTGAAGCAGAAAAAAAATTACAGGAAAAGAAATAAGAAAAATATTAGAGAGAGGGTTTTTTTTTTTAGAATTCATGTTTGACTTATAAAGTTACAACATGCTGGCAAATCGTCAAACTTTTATCAGACCTGATTTGTCTTGCTAAATGTCATTGGTCTTAAAGTTGAGCTTCGGAATTTATGTGTCGAAAGTATTTTATGGTGGCAATGGTTAGGAAAAAACATGGAAGAAAATTCACGCTCTCTCATATTTTTAAACATGCAGATTTTTATGTACATTGCCTTACACTCTGAATATGTGGACCAGTGTGTGTATTTAGGTAAACATAAGCTTATGTGAGCATTGTAATGATTGCTAATCAGATTGATAAATGTGCACCATAAAAATATCTTCCGATATTAGGATTAACACTAGCATATGAGGATCAAGAATTCTGTTCACTGGAAGTTTGAAAGAGCAGATGAAACGCCTCTGAGTAGGGAAATAGATGAAGGACTAGAAAGTGCCTTGCAGGTTACATTTCTATGATATACCAAGTGTGTGAAATATGAACAACTGATTTTGAAAGTATACCAAAGAAATTAAAAAATCCAAAGTCATATATTCACTTTTTTGTGAGGGTCTCCTATTACAGCATCAGTGGACACAAAAATGGGCAGGAGAGAGGTCTGGTCGCTCACAGTTGTCCCTCCCTGTCCATGGATATTTAGGCAAAGGAAGAAAGGGAAGCAGTGAATGAGAGGAGTGAATGCTTCCATTCCTTTTACTTCTCATTACTCCTTAGGCCAGCAGCATGGCTTACTCAGCCATTAGCATCTCAATTCATGGAAGAAGTAGGGGAGAAGTGAGATCAAGTGAACAGGAACTCTGATCCACAACTGACTAGGCTTTACTGGGGCTTGCGACTGCATTCCTGTTATAGCTCCTGTGTGCTCTCATTGGCTTCACCTATAGTTAGAGCAGGCTTTAGGAGAAAGGCAAGCTTCTGCTAAAGGTTTGATACAAATGTAAAATTAGAGCTACCTCAAAGTTAAAAAATCTCATCGTAGAACATTATAGAGTTATTGGAAAAAATACATTAGGGAGCTAATACAAAAAAATACCTGCTCTTTTCTCAGAGAACAATAAATAACACATGATTCAATAGGCTAGCCCTTTATTATATTACAAATCTGTGAGATATTAGTTCTCCAGCACACGTTAAACTCAGTGTCTGATGTTCATGTTATGAAAGTCTGCCTGAAAAACATCTCAGATGAAAAGTTACAGTGTCAGCTTTGGTGGTTGTCTCCAGATATTCTAAAATACGTTGTTTCCCGCTTAAATCTCCACTTTCCCAGATTTCCTTTACATTTCCTAATTGCTGCTTTGTAGATGAGTTTAGATGAGTTCTTTCCCCTGTCCTTGCTAGCTATTGCCTTTGAACTGTAGGAATAAATTGAGGTTTTTGTCAGAGTGGAAGCACTCATTAAAGATGTCAGTGAGTGCGTATTTCAGTTTCACTAGAATAAAACTAGTGGCTATGCACTTAGTATTCAAAGTATTCAAAGACTTCTGATTTATCCTGTCAGGCACATAATAACAATGTTTAAAAAACTTTGCTTATGTACTTGAGAGTTGAAACTAGTTAGCTGAGAGGGATAAGAACTGATGCTTGTTGGGCTTCTTAGAGAAGATATCATCCCTATTTTTGTGAGGTGGGTCAATTCATTGTTCCAAATCAAGTTACATATGAGGTGAAGTTTGAGGTTTTATCTTTGAGAAGATACTGTGAAAATTAAAATACTCCTCAGCTGCTCAAAAAAGAGTTGTGGAGAAAGGAAGGAACATCAGGCTAGTTCAAAAAACAAACTATAAAGTTCCAAAAAGTGAGTTCAAGACAGCATGAAACACATCATACTGTGAATATGAAAACACAGCAACATTAAATTTTATAAGTCTTTATTTGGCTGTCTGGATGTTAGCTTTATGATAACAGACATATATATACTTCTTAGAACTTGTTGGATGTGTCTCCTGTGTTTACTTCTGGGTATGAAACATTCCTAGCTCAAAGTGAAGTATTCACTGAGAGAGGATGTATTTGAATTCTGACATGCCAAAGTGTAATAAAGATGTTCATGATTATGTTGTGTTGTTTTGCTCCCCACGTTAGTCTTGTTAAATTACTGTTAGCTTCACATGACCAGAAACAAAAATATCTACAGATACTCAAAAGGAAAGAAAAAAAGTGGGTGAGTGTAAGCTTGCAAACATAATCACAGCATTATGCAAGGTTGTGGAATACATTCTGATGTAATGGAAAAAGATCAGAAAGTAAAAGGAAAATAGGATAAAATGTAACATGGGTATTCTACAGTTAGACCTTTTAGATTACTCTGATTTCACTAAGAGAAATTTTTCAAAAGAAAATAAAGCAGGTCTAATATATTTCAGTAAAGTACCTGTTATGGTGCCATACATAAATTATTTAAGGTGGAAAAGATGGTGCTTAATACAAGATTTAAAAATAATGATTTGGCAAAAACCAATGTATAGACAGAGAAATATGAGCCGAAGGACATTTCTGGTAAAATTATTTAAGGAACATTCTACAGGTTGATTTAATCTTTTCATTAATAACCTTATTGCATAATGCAGTGTTGCAGTAATTGAAGGTATTGATGGCTGCAAGTGGAATGAGCTGTTACAGAGGAGGATCAGAAACTGGAACAAGGCAACCCATTTTATCCAGTTACTTGGGGCAAATACTTGAATACTGGAAAAGCTGTGAAATATAACTTTACACCAGGATTATTTTTTCCTGTTTCTGTTTTAGTTCTTGGTTCTTTAAAAAAAGAAAAACAAGGGGAAAGAAAAAAAAAAGATTCCTGACATGTAATAAACACATGGAAAAATAAATTTTTTGTTTGTTTGTTTTGTTTCATTTTTTTTCACTAGTAACCCTGGTTAAACCTAAGAAAATAAAAGAAAATCCTAAACTGATGATGGTCTTCTGTTTTGAACCACTGATTTGAACTGCTGTTAGAACCATCATTTTGAACTGGTATGAATTAGTTGGATTTTTACAGAATTATATTGGGTCCAATGTTTTGGTGCCTTTGTTAATGATTTCCAGTTTTACTAAAATAAAACTAAGCATCAACTCACAGGGAAAATAGATCAATGAATGGGTGAAAGATGAACTTTTTTTATGCTATTAGTCATAGGACAGAGCTGGTACTATGAATCATTACCAGCTCCACTGATGATCCTTCTGCTGAATGAGGAAATAGGGAAGGATTTTTGATGGCCTAATCTACTTTGCAAAGCTTAAAATTTGGGATAGCAAGTGGGACAGATTGTGAGCTGCTTAATCTACTAAATTTCAGCTGACAAACTGGACTGTGTGATTTGCTATGTTAGCCTCATATTAAGCCCTTCAAAAATGACTAGGTTTATTGAATTCAGGAGGTATTTTTTTGCAAATATATAGATGATCATTTGAATAAATTGTTTGTAGGTCCAGGATTTAAAATAACAAAAAAAGAAGATTTTTGATATAATTTTACCTCCATTTTCATATGATGTATAAATATATTGAAAGAATGACGCATTGCCAGCATTTCCATGAAATGTTTCTGCTGACATGTGGTAAGGTAACAGACATGGCATGCAAATGAGTGGACTTGTCAAAGGGGCCCTCTTCTACCTCAAGGAATTCTGAGGTGCAGCATCAGGAAGATCTATTTGATGATGCATCTAAATTATAATTTTGGAAACATATTCCATGTTTGAAATAAAAACATTTTTCTGCCAAAACTGCATTTTTGTACTGACCGTTGTCCTACAAACAGTTTTCATTTTCTCTTCCAAAATAATGAACATACATTCATAAGTATCACTGGCCAAGAATAATTTTGCAACTGTTTTTGTACAAGATATTTTCTACTAAGACAAATGTACAGAAGCAGAACAAAGGAAATCCTTTTTCCTAGATGTAAAAACAAAATTTTCTAGAGTAACAGAACAAAAGGCTATAGGATTTGTTCCATGTTCTGCCAGCTGCCACATTAAGACTAATGAACTAGAGATTCTATGAAATATTAATTGTCAAAAAGTGAAATTTAATTGGGTATTAAAAGCTCAAGCAAATGTTATAGTGTCTGGCATGTTTAACACTCTCAAAGAACCATGAGTACTATTTATACAACCAAAGGAGAATTGGGTAGAAGAACTGCAAAAAATGGCTGTTTTCTCATCTGATAACTTGCTTTTGATGAAATTAAAGAGCATTACATATTTATCAAAGTTTTAGTACAAGGAAGGTAAGATACGGGCCGTTTTGAAGCAAAAAGAAAGAAAAAATCTGAGATTGCAGTAAGGTTATAAGCCTGGAAGATGGGGAAGGCGACTGAATACTAAACTGTGACAGAGAAAGAGGGGAAAAACAAAAGCTTAAGGTTGTCAGAAAGATTTAAGGGCATTGTCCAGAAAGAGGCTGGAGATATCACTACTACAGCACTGTGCAAGCTCTGTGCCTTGTCACCACAGCTTCTTGTAATTAAAGGGAACTTAGAAGATGATGGGTAGAGATGTCAACAAATTTTTCCCCTCCATCCATTTCTTCATAATCTGCTGGGGAAAAAAAAATCACACAACATGACTTTTACTTAAGCTAAACTCCTCTCTGCCTACTTGTGGTGCTCCAAATAGATGTAAACCATCCATGTGTACTGATCTCTATATAGTCAGAAAGCAGAAAGCTTAATATAATTTACCTCCCACCAGCAAACATACAAATTAACCAAGGACTTGAGGTAGCATAGGCTATTACAGTGGTGTTGTTGCATTGCATTTGTGGGTCAGTAAGAAAAAATAAAAAATGTTTTAAATTCTACAGTTTGCACAATTTATTTTTACAGTCTGCCAAAAATTTAGATTAAATGGTACAGAATAGCAAATACATAAACAAAACTAAAGAACACCCTATGTCAAATGTGGTTGGTTAGCAACTGAACTGTTGTTATGGTCTGTTTATACTTTTCTGTGTCCTATGTATTTAGCATATGTAACAATACTTGCTCAGTCCTAGAAACCCACAAGCAGCTTTCTGTAAATGAGGAAGTAACTTCAGAGGAGGGATTTCTGCTTTTTAACATTAAACTAAATCCAGCCATTGTATATATGAGAATTGGAAGCTACATCCATACAAGTAATGTGCCTGGGAGCATTCCTTAGCATTGAGGACCATTGGCACAAAGCACTATGCACACACGCCATTAGCTATCTGAGCATGGAAAACAGATGGCTAGATGAGAAGTGTCTGGTAAGGACAGTCACTCAGCCGTTCTGACTGTAGATTAATGCCGGCTTGGGACAGTGCTAGCTAGTCAGGCTGCAGCATTCCCAGGCACAGCTGTATCAGCTTCCCAACGCACAGAGTCAAGTTCCAGCACTGCGATGTGCTTTATTTGCTAATGCAGATGGGTGCAGAGTTCCACTCCCCACCAGCACTCCACCTTCCAACTGTCAGTGAGCGGGACAGAGTAAATACTTTTCTGGCTATGCATATAATGCAGTGACTGGCACCAGAGTGTTACTGACGATGACATTCCAATGAATGGCAATCTGCCACTCGCCAAGTAAAAGTTTCCTGCAGAAGCTGGCAAGTTTTGGTCAAGTAAACTGGACGATTGTAAGGCCTCCTATAACGTGCAGTGCTAATCCTAAAATTACAAAAGCCCTTTGTAGGACACAATCTTTCAAAGCACTTAAGCAGAGACTTAAAGTCAAGAAATAAAAGGTATTCTTATTTTAATTTAAACAAGTGTCTTTTTTGGATGAGGGCCTAGAAGGCATATGCACAGAAACCAGAGTGAGGTTTGTAGTGAGATCCTTAATTTAAACTTTCATTTGCAGGAAATAATAATTTTAGCAAGCCTGTAACGTGTTTTCTTACTAAGTTATAAATTATGCAGTATATTAAAATCTTGCTTCTGTTAGACAGACAGTAACTGAATAAACAACTTAGAACTTTTTTTAAAAGTTCTGAGCATTCATGTAGCATAAATTGCCTAATCATACTAACTTTTTTACCCCTTTTGAACTCATTGGTAAAACATTCTTGCAAGCTTTGAAAGAGAAAAAACATAAGGTTTGAATTTTTCAGTAGTGAAGGTTCTTATTAATTTTCTCTCAGTACAATAATTGTAAAAATACAATTCTGTTTCGTCTTTAATACAAGGTAGAGAAGTGGAAAGTGAATATTCTGCCTTAGCAAAGAGATTATTAGTAATGAAATTACTGCCTTCTTGCAAGTAGTAATTTGCTGTTTAGTAATGTGCTAATGCATTGTTTCAGACTTCTATAATGTACCAGGCCAGAAGGGAGCAAATATGATTGTCATTTGAATTTCTGCTGCAACTCATTGTGTTATATTACATGAAACGCAGGTGAAAAGATTCATGTAGGCAGATGACATGATGCTGATAATAATAGCGTCTACCCAAATTTATTTGCCTTGAAAACTTCATTAATTCATACCTGATACCTAAAAGGATGATCACTGTTTCAGTCTGTGAAGAATCCCTTCCCCTCCTGCCTTCCTCCAAAATCTTCCCAAATGCTATTGTTCTTCTCCTGCTAGATGTAGAAAGGTCTGTGAGGGGTGAAGGTGCCATGTAAAGATACCATATGCCCTTTCTCTAAGCCCTCTATTTTTAAGGGGAGCAAAGAGGCCATGATGGGCCTTTTGAGGTTAACTTACGTGACAGCTCAAGGTCTGCAGTTCATACCTGAGAGAACTGCATATACCATAGGTTCTCCATTAGGGGCTGTCAGCCACCCCTTCTGAATTTTGACACTATGGGCAAGGGAAGGTCAGTGGGATGTGGAAGAAGCACATCAGAGGAAACAACTCAGCTCTTTTAAATTCTCTTCACGCTCTCAGGTCACAGCTGTAAGAAGGTATTTACTAATAGGGTCACAGAGATATTCATTGGCACCTCTTCTCTAAGGCAGAAGCGTCAGCTAGGACAGTCATATTCTTTAGAGCCCAGGATAAGCCTGTGGGACTAGGAGAGACATGATCTGAATGGAGAAAAGAAACTCTCGGCTTCTGTGACAAGACATGTAGAGTGATGGGCACAAGATGAGAAACATGACATGGAAGAAACATTTAGAAACTTTCTGATTAGAAAAATGTTCTTTCATAGGAGGTCATAACAAGTAAAGGAAGATACCACTTTTATTATTGTTCTTTTCAAATTAATCTTTACAAATGCCTTCAAAATTGTTTTCTTCACAACTATTTTAACATTAATATATTATTCTCGTTTTTTCTTACCACTTATCAGACACATCAAATTCTTTTTTGAGCCCAAACCATCAGATAGCAAAAAAAACTGCTTCAGAGACAAGGTCTTTTGCTAGACTTCAGTTAGGCTTTAATGCCATAAGCTACCCATTTTTCTGCTGCACATTAAGTGTTGAAATCAAATAAGCTGAAGTTTCCCTGAAAAAAATCTCTCAGAAAGAATTTGCTGTTTATAATGGAAAATGAGTCTCTTCAGACTTTGACAAACAATTCTTTTAACAGGAGTATTTTGGCTACTTGATGGAATGATGTTTTAATATCTTATACATTATGGTTGTGCACGAAGAGTATAAAAATTATTTTAGAAATCATATTAGCACTGTAAAACAAAGGCCACTTTATATTTAACCACATTCCTTTTTGACATGAAAACAGTGCAAGTTGTAACCTTTATGATCAGAAGTATCCACATTAAGTTCACAGACATGTTCTTCCTTACAAAACTGGAGATAATAAAATGCTTTATTTCTTGTGATATACTAAGCAGTTGTTCTGGATTACAACAAAAAATACTAGGACTGGAGAACATAGAACTTGTAGGAGTAAGGTTTGTCCACTTGTGGAAGACCTCCTACTACATATGTGTAATGATTTTCACCATTGTCTGTTCTATGTCATCTGCATTAGTCCTCTTACAATATTAACATGCTAGGATATTTATTATCTTTACTCTGACAGCAAAATCAGATTGACCAACTTTGACCCAATTCACTTTTTATGCTGCATTGCCAATAAATTTGGCTTAAGACTTTGGATTAAATGATCTACAAAGTCTCACAGAGGCTCAGAGATATTTTTTACAGAGACACATATTCTATTTTATTATAATTTTTTTTCTGAAGTTCTACCGAATTAAAAAAAAAACATTACTACTGATCCCTTGAGATGCCACCATTTTTATTTACAATTCTGGCTTCATCCTGAACTAGCATACCAACATATTTTTATTTTATTTTAAAAAATATGTTTAGAATCACAGCAATGCACTGACTGCAGTTCCTGAGGTTGCTGCGGTATGTGTTTCTGAATCAGAGAGCTGCTAGCCCTGAAATGTTCCAACATCTTCTACAAGCTGTCAAGTTCTTTAATAGCACATATAATTAATGTTTTGAGCTACTTCATTAAGCTATTGTCCAACATATTTTTATTTTATTTTAAAAAATATGTTTAGAATCACAGCAATGCACTGACTGCAGTTCCTGAGGTTGCTGCGGTATGTGTTTCTGAATCAGAGAGCTGCTAGCCCTGAAATGTTCCAACATCTTCTACAAGCTGTCAAGTTCTTTAATAGCACATATAATTAATGTTTTGAGCTACTTCATTAAGCTATTATAAAACCAAAACCAAAACAAAAACAAAAACCCTTGGCATTTTCTCTATTGTGTGAGAAAATGGGGCAGTTCTAGGAAGGGAAGTTGAGAAGGGCTACACAATTAAATCTAACACCCTAAAACCTGAAAATATTTAGATAAATAGAATGGAAGAATAGTGAATATACAATAGATAGATGAACAGGTGCACAACTTGGTCTAGGTTTAAAAATTCTGCTTATATTAAAATAATCCTGTGTCAGTAAACCAGCTCATGGCTTTATCAATACCCCTGTAGTGAAAACAGATTTCAGAAAGCACAGCCTTATTAGTAAATGTAGACAGATGGCCCCTCTATTTACCATTTCATCTTCTACTTTTTCCCTAAACAGCCTGAGGAAACTGTATTTACCAAGATCTCCTTAGGTATCTTTAACAAGCAGGGCATTACCCATCAGCATCAGAATCACAGTCCTCTATTTCATATTATATTTGAGCACATCCAGTAATCTGACCTGTCACAGGCGCCAGCCAAGTGGAAATGACAGTGAATGACAGTAACAGACCAAATAAGATGGCTGCCAGGAGTGCAGAGAGACCCAGGGACCTCAATCAACTGAACCACAGGTCCATTAAATGATTTAATTTTGTGTATCCAACTGTGGGGCAATGTTTACAACAGGAGAGAGAAATATATGCACAAAAAATAAAAGCACGTATAAGAATAAACAGTCTGAGTAATAAAAGTACTCTGAGGAGAAGTTAATCTTGCATACTTGATTATTCCCTTTTCTTGGAACAGGCTACAAACTTTATATGCACATGGAATAAACTGTTCTGTAACATGACCTTACATTTTAGAAAATGATTCACAGATGAAATTGGATTTGACTAGTAATACAGAAGGGTAAAAAGCTACGGTGCTCCATGAAAATAGGCTAGTTAACTTGATTTTTGTTTCAAGTTGTTTTCCTATAACTTTCACTTTCTGGCTGGCACTGCAGTGGCTCAAGCACAGAAAAGAATATATTTTTACTTGAATTAAAGGTACAGTTTCATTCATGTATACCTATTTGTTCCAGGCTCAGCCTTGCATCTCTAATGAAACCTCAGAACCAAAACTGGTGTAAAAAGATATGGCACAATGTCATAGAATCATAGAATCATAGAATGGTTAGGTCTGGAAAGGACCTTATAGATCATCTAGTTCCAATCCCCCTGCTATGGGCAGGGACACCTCCCACCAG
>NW_010133278.1:0-27475 GCF_000699245.1 Pterocles gutturalis | reverse complement strand
CTCTCAGCCTGTCCTCATAGGGGAGGTGCTCCAGCCCTCTGATCATCTTCATGGCCTTCCTCTGGACCCACTCCAACAGCTTGACATCCTTCTTGCATTGGGGGGGCCCAGACCTGGATGCAATACTCCAGGTGGAGCCTCACGAGAGCAGAGGACAGGAGCAGAATCACCTCCCTCCACCTGCTGGTCACACTCCTCTTGATGCAGCCCAGGATACAGTTGGCCTTCTGGGCCACAATCACACAGTGCCGGCTGATGTTCAGTTTTTCATCTACTGACACCCCCAAGTCCTTCTCCTCAGGGCTGCACTCAAGCCATTCTCCACCCAGCCTGTGTTTGTGCTTGGGATTGCCTCGACCCATGTGCAGGACCTTGCATTTGGTCTTGTTAAACTTCATGAGGTTGGCATGGGCTCACCTCTCAAGCCTGTCCAGGTCCCTCTGGATGGTATCCCTCCATTCCATACATGTACTTTTAGGTACTGTCAAACTTTATTTTTCTTTTCGTCCTCTCTATCAACAGCTCATTTGTCTTATTCTATACTCATTATTTCAAATGCAGTTAAATGTAGTTAAAACCCTCCTAAATCCCAGGACATGCCTACACTGTGCTTTCTTAGCACCTCATAAAGAGTTAAGGTGATGATTTATTGTCTCCCCCTTTGCTGTGACAGTAGCATGATTTTGATATGTGGGCATTAACTCATACCAATGTAAGACATTAAATATCAGTGATGGTTAGGCACTATTAATTTGACCACATAAACTGCTTGTACCTGGAAAAAAATGTTCATAAAATATACACAAGAATTAAAAATGGTATTTTACTTGTTGTTGTTGTTTTGGGGTTTATTTTTGTAATATATCACATCTTCTTAGAAAACAAGATATTTTTTCTTTAATTAATAACAGTCAGATGTGCCTAGTTGAAAAGAAAATCAGCGTGGTACTCTTCCGGTTATAAGAAAACCGAGATCAAATACACTTGTATAGTGTAGCTGCAACGCAGCTAACAGGACTCTACAGAGCACTCCAGACAACAGTACATTTTAAGGCTAGAGACACTCATTAGATGAAGGCTGAACAAAGTCTCTGTAAAGCTACAAAACTGTGTGATCACACTATGTAACATATGCTTTTGCTAATAAGCAGCACCTTCCTCCCGGTGTAAATTCATGACTATGTTAGATCACTGAATTTGCTCTTCTGAACAGCAAAGGTAGAGAATTCTGTCCAAGAATCCCTGCCTTTGGCCAAGAAGCTTGCAGGGAATGGATTTCTTTCTAGTAGTTTTTTAATTTTAAACTACTTCATTCTGTGAGAAGGTTTTAATTTTTAGCAAGCAGCTCAAAAAAACCCAACCGCCATACAAAAAATACCACTTTGTTTTAAATTGATCAAATTCCCAACTGTCAGCAAAAGGCTTGTCAGTCAGACTTTCTTACCTTGTGAAAGAAATTGCATGTCACTGTGATATGTTAAATGGCATTCTGTGCTGCATTTTCATAATATGCCACCAAGTCAAAGGACATATCTTTTGTTGTTATGAACGCAGACCAAAACCGCCCTTCTGGGCAGACTGAATGAGGTTCAAGAACTTGCTGCATGAATATTATGTTCATTTAGAGGCTTGAGATAAGCACCAGAATATGCTTCAAGGGGCAAAAATGCAAAACCAAATACACAGTCACTTGTAATCGATGAACATTCATTCAACTCTTAGTATACAGCCATAGGCAGGTAACACTGGTTGCAAGGCTTTTCCTCAGCCGTCTTCTGCAAGGCCAGGAATACTCAGCAGCACTGAAGCTTGAACAATTCTTGCAGCACAGTGGGTGTAGCACCCAGGCCTGTACCTTGAAATGGAACATGAAGATCACAGACAGGAAGCATGCTGGGTCTTAGCTCAATCCTCGGCATGGTCTCTTGTGCAAACACAAGCGAAAGAACCCAGAAGGAACTGGAACAGAACTCTTCATGTATCTTTTGAATTTATCTGAGTACATGCAGATACACACACGAGTACATGCAGATACACACGCTCAGATATTCATTTATTTCATCCTCAATGAAAGCTTTGCACTAGTCTAAATGAAAGCTTTTTTTTTTTTTTTTAAGAAAAAAGTTCTACCAAGATAAACTGGGATTTTTTTCAAAAGAATCTTATGGAAGTTTGTTCTCATTTCCCAAAGAAAATATGGAAATCTTAATTATGAAAGTTAATTCAAGTAAAGGCCACAAAACTGCTCAAACTTATAGCAAAAGAACTGCAGCTACTGCTGTTTTATTTGCTTCTACTATGTTGCAAATACTGCCCTATTTCAACGAGCAATATGGAGTGTGTCACTAGATGCAGAAATACTTCTGTTCATGGATTTTTCTTTTTCAAGACCAGATTTGCCCGTCTGTATTTGCCTGTGTGTTTTCCTTTTTGTGGAACCATACATTAAGCCCTCAGAACGACCATTTACACTTTGATGCATACTAATCAACATAAACATGTTATTTTATAATTAATTTTGAACTAATTAGCAGTAATTAGCTGTGTCTGTCAAAATATCGGCAGTCATTTAGAATATATTACTTGTCAGTCAAACATATTTTAAATAAATTTTGATAACACTTCTGGCTCCAATTAACAGAACATCAGAATCTTACTACAATTTTTGTGGATGTTATTTCAACATATGTGAGGAAGGGATTATATGCATATTTATGGAAGAGTGTTTCTGACTGTGTTGCTAATATTAGAATGGCTTAAGTCAATAAAAGTGCATTATCCTCACATAGCTAAATCATAAAGAGTTGAACTAGAAAGATTATAGTCAGTGAGGGAAATAGAGCTATATAAACTACTTTATTAAAGCCTAAGCCAGAAATTGAAAATATGATTTTGTTTTCTTTTTTTTTTTTTTTAAGATAACTTTTACAATACTATGGATTCTGCGTCTCATAAATCGTTGTCTAATAGTATCTTCAAGTCAGAGTTTTTGTAGATGGCTTTAATTTTAGGTCCAAGGTGGGTGATGGAATTGCACCTGAGTTAGGTGTCAAAGGATATTTTTCCAACCTGTGAATGTTATCAATAACAGGCTGAGAATTTGAATTATCAGTAAATGAGAAATACAGTAATTAATGACTAAGCATTTACAGTTATTGTAGATTTATACCAGCTTTTGTATGCCTGCATAGCTAGATGCTGTCGGCTAATATTTTGACTACACATCTGAAAATAAAGTACGTCTTCACCAAATAAATAAGTACAATCAACTCTTCCAAAGACAGGAATTATAAGAAAAGGAATCCTTTTCCAGGGAGAGGTAGCAGGGCAGGAGGCCACAGAAACTTCCTTTCTGATGTGGACTGACTCAGTGAGACACATCTGCCATTCCTTTCCATTGCTGTTTGTCAAAAAGTTGTTGTGAAGGAAGAAAAGAGATTGGGAAGCAATTCCTGGGTCTGGAATCCATGCTCTAAAAGGGACAGAGGTGGAATGCGTTGAAGTTAAGTCAAATTTGAGGTAAAAACATTGCCATTTTATGGACTCGGCAGCAAATTTTGTGTGGAACTACACTGCGAAGAACCCTTAAGGAGAGAGCTGATAAAACCAAAACAAGAAACACATCTCGAGAGATGGTCAAGTCTCTTGCCACATTGGGCTTTCTGAATGTGAACCTGTGGCTGCAGGTGTGCTCTTATAGGTAAGAGCACATTTTATGCTTCAGAACAAGGTTTTTCACATGATACTGCCTTTTTTTTTTTCCTATATGTCTCCTTTCCCACATTATTTTCAGCATTTTTTTATGAAAGGAGAGTGATCTGGTTTCTGCCCATTAAGTCATTAATCAACGTAAGGTTGTTAGACAAATCAGGAAGGAAATACCCTTTCAGAGAAGAAAAAACAGTGCCTTGGCAGGTAAACAGATTTGCAAAGCTTCTTCCTAAGATCATACAGTGTGATATTACCTGTCAAAGCTGAATTATGTTTGTTTGTTTGTTTTTTGTTTTCTTTTTCTTCAAAAAGTGAATCTCCTGGGTTATGGTTCTGTCTCTGAGTCTACAACACTCTTGAGATTTAAATGGAGTTAAATTTCTTTTGCTAGGTTTATCAGAAACCACAAGAGCAAAATAAGACATCATCCTCTAATTTCGACACTGACATGGAATGCCCGTGCTTCTCTTTAGGGATTTGCTATCATAAACATGTCCAGAAAAATGTGAAGTCAGATCTTGAAGGCTGAACATGACCTTGGAATATAACTGGAAAAAGCTGTAGAGATTCTAGGAGAAAGGTATTTGAGAAGTGATAAATACTCTTTTGTTGAAACTTTTAAATATTTTTTTAATTGTGAATTCAAGCTAAAAGACTGACTCTAAAAGCACATTCTTGAACTCCTTCCTCATTCTTTTTCCACATTTTGAATGAAAGCTTTGTTTAAATATTAAGACAAATAAAAAAAAAATCCCAGAAAAAAATAATTTAAAAAAAATTCTCATAGCTTACCATTATCCAGAAAAAAAAAAAGGAAAAAAAATGTGTCAAACAGTTTTTTTTTTTCCAGACATACCTCATTAACCTATTTGTAAAGCAACTACAATTCCTCAGAAAATAGGCCAGTACAACAATGCAAACAAAAAAAGAGACCAGGATGCAGACAGGTTATTATAACGTGGTTTTGCACATTTCTTCCATACAAAATAGCTGGTTTTCTGAGCTTGCAAATGAAGATATCTTAGGACTTAAACTTGCATTTACTTAGCTCACAGTTCTGGTATTTTAAGATGGCACTACATGTACTGTTATTATTTTTCTCCCTTCCCTATGTCCTCATGTTGATTAAAAAAAAGGTAAAATGAAACACATGCTCACAGTGTTGTGTGAAGTACAGAGGCTCATCTTAAGCTACCTGTCTCCTCAGGCAACAACGAGAGTGCCATGAATTGACACTGCGTTCCAGGAACACCTGTCTTCAGTACAGAATATTTTCCTAGTGTATTGTCTGACTCTGGCTTGATTTCCTGCTATTTATTAAAAAAAAATGTCTACATCTTCAAGCTAAAAATTATAATACAATAAGCTAATGTAGTGTCTGCAATTTTTAATAGAACAACTGAATATCTAAACAATTGCTTCTAGGTGTAATTAAGAGGTTAGATATGTATCTCATCTGCATAGCATCAATGCTGCTACAGTGGTAATTTTGAAGGTTAATCACTGCTTCTCATGGTTTTCGTTTCATTAGATCTTGAGTACCATTATATGTTGATGCACTGAGATGTTTTCTTTAAAACCAGTCCAGTCCTAGTTCACTTGGAAAACCTGCTTTTCTCACTTACTCTCTTAATCTAAGAGAAAATCTTGGATGAACACGTGCTTCAAAGTGTGGGGAGGGGTGCCACAGTTACACTGCTGAACTTGCACTGATTTTCTTCTTTCATTCTTCTTAGCCCTATGCTGGAAACTACACAAAGGAGAAGAAACATTACTAATGAAGGGACCTCTGCAGACTGTTAACTGACATGACCAACGAGCGAAAAAATGAACAGTGTGCAGGAAATGGTGGGGCGATGCTGTGTCAGGGATAGATGAGATGGCTACTCGAGACAGAGCACAAATCCACAATGTGGTGCAGTGCAGAGTTAGGACTCTAAGGAGCAAGGTTAAAGCTGGGTTAATTGCACCTGCCTCTGAGAAGGACTAGCAGGTGTGGGTAGAGCGTGAGCCTAATATGGCTGTAATGCTTTCAGCTCAGGAGCTAACAGCTAAAGCAAAGTCATGGTATCAGTGCACACTGCTGCGTTCACAGTGTTGCCATATTCTCACAGTCTCAACCTGCTTTTTCTGACTAGAAGCTCTTAAACTCAAAGCCAAAGGTCTGAGACATAGAACCCTCCTGTGGATGAGAATGATAGGGACAGTATTAACACCTTTTCCCCCCACTCTCTTGTCTCTCAGATCCATGTTTCTGCTATTTTCCTGTTGTGTAATTACATACTGTGTATGGAAATTATTCAGAATAGGCAATGAGTCATTATTTCCTATTAAATGTATCCAGAGAAGTAGAGATAGCGTTTGTACTTTCCATAATGTTAATTTCAGACCAAAGGTCTACATCTGGATCAAGACACAGATTTGGTATTTTGTGTAATTATATCCTGCTTAGATCTTACTGAGATCATTTAAATATGGAGCCAGACAATAACTTTCCTAACTTGTCCTTCCCCCAGACAAGAATGCAAGAATGTTTTGGTTTCCTCTTGTTTCTGAATACTTTGTCTCTGAAACTGAAGTACTTAAAGTGAAAAGGGGCAAAGATCAGGTGATCACTGGTACAATATAGAATCTGCTATTAGCATTCCTTTTCACAGTTGTGATTCCTGTTTTCTTTATTCTAACAGGTTTGTCTTCAATGTACAGAACATTTTGGTTAAGTGCATGGTAAACCACCAAGGAAGTATATAACTTCTTTTGAACTCTTTCTGGAGACAAACGTTTATGCTTAATTATAAATTGCTACCCTCTTTCTCTCCATTTGAAATTCTTCAAATATTCTAATTAGTCTTCCCCAAAGGTCAGAGAACATTAACAATCTGGGCACAGTCTGGCTTTTTGAAGTGCTCAGAAATCTACTGTTAGTGCTATTTGAGGAAACATAAGAAACCCAGCTGCCCTGGCTAACATAGAATAATTAATAATAATAGCTATGTAGTGATGACAGATCCAGGTTAATTGCATACTAATTAAAGGCTATAGTAAAGCAAATGACTGTTTGCATTCGAAATAATGGCTTGGGGCCATACTAACTCACAGAAATGTGCTGTATCCCCTTGGCAAGATCTCAAATGGGAATGAAATTCATTTAAGACATGTCCATGTGATCTAGTCTGAGATGTCAAGAGCTTTGAGAAGCTACCTGGAGTGAAACAGTGACAGTCATTAATGAAGAAGAACTTGATATAAGCTGAAGTTAAGTTCTGAAAGAGTGAATGGAGAGAGTGGCTGGCAGAGCTGGGAGTCAATCAAAAGATAATTAGCAGACAGTGCAGAGTACAAGGAACTATTCAGCATGAAGAATCAGATCTTTAGTTAGGGGCAAACAGGAAAAGAGCCAGGAGGGAATTCCCTTAGTTAGCTATTCCTGGATGTTTAGAGAGGAAATTAAGCAGCTTGTCAGTCAAAGGATGACTAGCTAAAAACAGGGTGCTGGACAGGTAAAAACTATATTGTAACTCAGTGGTGTTCAGAAAACTAGTTTGAGGCTTTACCTGAGAGGCTTTTTAGTGTACTTGGAGTGAGATAAAGTGAAAGGGATGACAGGCTATTTCTGAGGAGGAAGAACATCTGATACATTGAGTAATCAAAAGCCAAACTGAACACTCTGAAGAACTTCTTATGTCAGTACATTTGGGGAAATAATAGAGATGTCCAGAAAGACAACTTGCAGTCAGGCACTATGAAGTACATACACTAATCATAGGTTGCCATCCTGGATTTCTCTTGTGTCTGATTCTTATTAGACTTTGGTCACATCCAAACTAGAGGTACTCCTTTGATGAGAGGGAGCAAAGGAACGCAGGAACTAAGAGAAAAGAACAAATCAGGTTCATATCTAGTGGTTAGATTCAAGTATACTCTCCACAACTACCTGAAAGGAGGGTGTAGTGAGGTGGGTGCTGGCCTCTTCTCTAAAGTAACAAGTGATAGGACAAGAGGAAATGGACTCAAGTTGCACCAGGGGAGGTTTAGGCTGGATATTAGAAAAAAAATTCTCCACTGAAAGAGTGATCAGGCATTGGAACAGGCTGCCCAGGGAAGTGGTGGAGTCACTATCCCTGGAGGTGTTCAAGAAACACGTAGATGTGGTCCTTCGGGACATGGTTTAGTGAGTTGGGTGGTGTGGGTTGACGGTTGGACTTGATGATCCTTGAGGTCTTTTCCAACCTTAACGATTCTATGATTCTATGATTCTATAGCTGAAATTCAGAGGCTTTTTACTAACCAAGTCAATAGAGAAACACAAATTTTGAAATAAAATTACAAAAACAGTGAAATCATGCCCTAATTAAAAAAAAAAAAGAACCATTATGAGGATACTTACTTGTGTTCAGTTTTAGCCTACAGATTCTATTGACATGCCTCAAGGACCAAATCTATCCCCAAGAACCTTGCTAGAATGCATAATTGTGTGGTCGTTCTGTTGTATTTAAAGTAGGTCTGAGTCTTCCCTCTAAAATAGCAAAGGATGTCAGAGAGGATTTTCCCTGGAACACCTCATCCTGGAAAAGATATCAGTATCCCTTCCTTGTGGTTACAGATGGAATGAGAGGGAGTCAACTGTAAGCAAATGCTAACCCTAAAAGTCTAGCTTGGTTTCCTTTGTACATGACTGCAACTCTTAGAGAAGATCGTATGTATGTGGGGTTTTTAATACACCCCCCCCCCCCCCCCAATATTGAATATTTCCTTATGTGGACTCTAATGTTTCATTATTTGATTGATTCAATAATATAATAAAGAAAATAATCTAAAATTGTTCTCTGCTACACTGGAATATGCAGATATCCAACTGCTTAAGAAGTTGTGAATACTCAAATTAATATATCCTGTAAAAAGAATTTTGTGGCCAGCTTTCAGATTTTCTTCTGATTGAGCAAAATACTTTATCCAAATCAAGTTTTTTGAGGATTCTCCATTAATCTTGTTTTCATAGTCCAAACTAATCTAAACTTTAAATAAAAATGTGTTCATACTTGATAATAAAGCAATAACTGAATTAAAGCCATTAGAGTTTCAGAAGATTTGGCCATATAAAATTGTTTAGTCAAAAACAGTCTTTGAAAAGGTCTTTTTTAGCCATAAAAATAAACTGTATTGCCTTATCAAGGTTCTAGACCTGCTGCTGATGTTAGTTGACATTGTAAATGGACTTCAGCTGTGTACTGGTGACCAACATCAGTTGAAGAGTTGGTCTAAACTGATTAGCAAAATATTAAATATGTCATGTGTCTTATATATCTTTACATGTCTCTAAAACTCCACAGCACCAATGGCAGCTTTTTCCACTGTTTTATGATAGACTTTTTTTTTCAATATGAAAAGAAGTGACTCAAGAATTCTTCTTGCTCTTAGAGTTGAGATGCTGGGAATGTGTTTTAAGATCATTAATAACAGGATATTCGGTTCTTTTAGCAGCTTAAGTGAGCTCATAAAAAAAGAAAGACGACTTCATGCACTTTGCAATCAATGTGGAAATTGGAGAAAACTTGAATAGACAGAAAAAGCTGATGGGGCTGAAACTTTGCAGAACCTGAGCTACATAAATGACCTGCAGCTTACAAAGCCACTCATTTTCTAATATACACAGTGACAAAAGATTAGGATATAAGTGGCAAGCTTATTTAAGCAGAAGGCAAAAGTACAGTTTTGTTGTTTGCGGCATTTGAGGTATATTCTTTTTCTGAGGATTAAGCTGTTCAAAAAAAATAATAATTTTTGAGAGAAACTTGAAACTGACTGAGGCAAATGATGAAGGGTAATTAGCTACTGCTTATACTAAGAAACTGCTTTTACAGGACAGGAATTTAAATAGTTCACAACTGAAAGACACAAAGAAAAGTAGTACCAAAACCCAATTTCATGATAGGGTAAAAACCGAACGATATCTGTCTCCCCCCTGCAAATTTTAGAACAGAGAGCCATACTAAAAGCAATGATTTACAAGTCTGGAGACAGGCACTGTAACTTCTCCTCCCTCCTTCCTCTTCCAGAGAAAAACCAGAACCTCAAAAATGTTTTAAAGAGTGAGTTTAACAGCACAGTTTTCATTTTAGATGAGTAAGTAACAAACAGTGCACTAACAAACAAACAGCTGTGAGCCCACAAGAACTGCTAATACAGAAATTGATGCTGTAGTGTGAATAAATATGATAAGTCCTATTAATGGCATTGAAGCAATACTACCTTCCTGAGTGAGACAAGAAAAGTAGAAGGGACAACTATTCTGACAGACACAGGAAACACCATGTTAAGTGTAGAGACAACGATAAATCTAAGTTTCTACCTGAAACTGAGTCTGAAATTCCTAAAATCTTTATATTTGGGGGGTGAAAAATAATGTTGGTTGGTGCCATAAAATAACATTTCACAGAAAATGAGATGAAAGAGAGAGATCCAGATGTTCCTGAAGACATAGAAAACCTGTCAAGACATTGTAAAAGCAAACTATCAGCAGAAAATGATGTCAGAAGTATGAATGTTTCTGTTAACTATGATGTTTGACATGAGGAATATGAGGCAGCTTAATAAATTGACAAATTGACTGATGACCAGTGCAAAGAATTTCCTCAATAGATATAGTAGAAAAGAGAAAGATCAGGCAAAATGCATGTTAGCCCAGAAGAAAAACAATAGAACAGTACTTTTGAAATAGTACAGCATTGGCATCCCAGGACAGCATTACTTGGACAGTCTTAGCTCTAAATTCATGCAACGTATTAGACACTTGCTCAAGATACTTGCCAATTGGACTGCAATAAATAACTGCAGGTAAACACTACTCCTCACTGAGTTTTGGAAAGCTGCTCCTCAGTGTACCACTTGCACAAGAACATGTCAGGAAAAAGGAGCTGCAAGCATATTAGGACAACTAATAGGATGCAAAGTCACTGGTGGTGGATAACGTGGGGGACATGTAAAAATTTGCTTCAGAGAACATGGCAGCAAATTGAGAGCTCTCCAGGAGAAATCACCACCTATTAGTGGTCTAACAATCACCTTTTGAAAGTACTCACATAAGTGGCACTTTAACCTGCAAAATAGGATTGCACCACACCAGGACCATCTTCAGCAGTTACACCACTTGTAACGAGATGCTTTTACTGGACTTAATCAGAGGGATTTTTCAGAAACTAAGCACTTGTCCCTAGAAGTTTGACTCTTTGTATTGGCTTCAGTCTGTCAGACTACCTCAGAAATATGCACAAACCTGAAATAAGAGAATACCAAGACCCACCAGGATATTTAAGATATTTACCCCAGTTCATTATACTACCAAAGCATGCCAGTGAAACCTCAGGCTATACCTTGACTAAAATTAATGAACTTCTGTGTGGGCTTCACTGCAGCTGCTGACAATACTGAGCCTTTTCTTAGGACCTTCTGTTAGACCTGTGTAAAACCTGTGTGCCTGATGCTTCTTTGAATCAGCAGAACAAGCTAGACCATAGAAACTACATATGAGGTAATGTAAGAAACTACTGAGATAAAAAACAGATTCGCAAAGATCCTGGGAGTGCAACCCAATGCATAGTAGAAATCCAATTGTTAATGTTTGTACAATAGATAAAAGTAACTACAATTCAGTTCAAAAAATTTATTTAAACCTGCGCTAAAGGGTTTAATGTACTTCCAGCACAGCATGTCAGGCTCATGCTTTGTTATGCTTTCTGAATTAAAGGTTTAGGCTAACAGTTTCCTCTCTCACACATGCCATATTTTGATTACTGCTGCAGAATTTGAAGATTTCCATCCAATGCTCGGTGAGTGCAACGTTAATGAGTTATACTGGATTACTTGGTTATTGTACGGGAACAAGAAGATGCTGAATTAGGATTTGACTTCTGGAACATGAAGTTTTGCCCTTAAGAGACCAGAAGATGAAGGTTTTGCCCTTAAGCATAATGGAAGAGGAGGTGATCGAGGACCTGACATGGCTGGAAGAAGAACTGACGTGGTGGTAAACAATGGAAAGATCCAGATGTAAACAAGGGGATGAATTAGCTAGAAAATACTGTGTTGTTTTTAGTTAATAGCCAATAAAAAGTTTTGTAGATTACATATTTGCAGTAGGAAAAGACTATAAAAGTAGTTGTAAAATAGCAATAAACTGATTCTTCTTCACCACCTACTGGAGTTTGCTCTTTGATCCCGCTGCTACAGGTTATATTTACCTCCACCTGCAAAACTGATGCTAAGCATTTGTGAATCCAATCTGAAAAGGTGTTTAATGGTACAGAAGAGTTACTCCTGATTTTTACAGAACAAAAGCATATAGCCTCTTTTAATAGAAAACATGCTATTGGCTAGATTTTACATACTAGATTTTGAACGTGGTACAGAGTTTAATGGAAATATTCTCATTTGATTTTACTTTACTTTGACTTAGTTTCTTTGGTGGGTTGGCCTTGGCTGGCTGCCAGACAGCCAAACAGACTCTTTCTCACTCCCCCTCCTCAAAGGACGGGGGGAGAAAACAAGATGAAAAAGTCATAGGTAGAGATAGACAGTGAGCTCATTTGTCAGTTACCATCACTGACAAAACAGACATGGCTTGGAGAAATATTGATTTATTGCCAATTGAAATTGGGTTGAAGTTGAGTTGAATGTGGCCTACTCCTAGCTCAAGGTATTGCTAGATACAGCCAACTTATATCTTGTTAACAAGAACAACAAAAAGGTGGGGGGAAAGATACTACAAAAAAATAAGACAGTAAAAACCAGTATTAAGCTTTCCAACATACAAGCGCTATGTAACCAAAAGTTACTTTTGTAAAGCTCTCACAAAGTGGAGGCATGATTTTTTTCTAAATAAAACATTTTTCAGAATAAAGCATCGCAAGCTCCAATTACAATTTCGAATTAAGTGCAGACATCCACAGTTAAGCCTGACTATTAATTATAAACATAAATAACAACAGAGCCAAGTTTACAAATTATTTCATTCTACTGACAAAATATTGCACTGGTAAAATACTCTTCTGGGCAAACTGACTGCTAAAGAATGTGATGTAGAACAGCTATTATTCCTTTTTCTTAAGGCAGAAGTATTTCATGGTTTGGAAATAACATGCTCAGAACTCAGGCTAACTCATCTTCCCCTTCCATACAGTCATGGTTTAAGGCTGCAGTTTTCTTTCAAGCCACTGTGTTTAATATTAACAATCTTGAGTACCATGCAGTACTTGCATTTTTATTCACTGCATAGCAATGTGAAGTAGCATCCAGACAGGATGACTGGAGAGAAATACACATCCTTGAACAACAGTGTAGAGGCAGGTTAGTTTCTAAAATGTTTTTTTATATTCCCTCAGGGTATTGGAGCACACAGGTACAAACTCTGTGTTCTAGTCTACATCTCTGGATGCCTCACTCCAAACCCCATTAGTGGCTCTCTCTGAATCATTTCACAACCTGTTTCTTAGCTTCTTGAAGCAGAACAAATAGATATGATTTTCAGCCAAAGTCAAGTTGTCCAATATATTTTCTTAACAATTTGTGCCAGCTACTCAGGAACTCAGAATCACATAGCAAGTACAACTGTAATGAAACTTGCAGTCTCTTTAAATATCTGTTTGTTCCTTGTAACTAACAGTATGCTAAAACACTCTACAAAATTTCCATATTTTTTAGGTCTGACTGACATCTGTTTCATCATTCTGACAATTTTGAATCATCAAAAGTTGCAAGGTGTTTTTCAGTCATCTGTTTCTTGCCAAAGAAATGCTGGTTAATCTCCAAGTGGATCTTTTATTTCTTCTCTGCCTTTACCGCTGTTGCCTTCTAAACTGAGTCTTGCAGTGTGATGAGGGGTGCACTGCTGCTCCAGATACCTAGTTCCTGTATTTTTGTTAGATACGACTGTTCTGACTCATAGCTCTTTGAGACTGTGCTTTTCTCACTGTTCCTAACCAAGAGCAAATACTGTCAGCATAAAACTATGACCCAGGCTGGAGTTGTTAATTATCCGAATATACCGAAATATCTACTGTTTGAATGAAATGCAGCTCCATATCTTTTAAAGACATTGCTGTTTCATGTTCTGAGTACATATCTTCAGTGCTAATATCCCTGTAGATGCTTGTGGAACAGTGAGAATTGTCCATTGTACATTTATTACACCCCCCATACTTCTGTTGGGGAAGAAAATCAGACAAATAGAGGAATTTTTGTCTCTTCGTGTTACTAGAGAAGGCAGAAATAAAAGACAGGTTTTTTTAGAGAAGTAAGGTGGAAATCTTACAGGAGGATTTAGATTTTTTACAATTTTATCAGTATTTCTAGACAAAAAATCTGGATAAATTATTCAAAGGACATCCTCAAACTTTTTTTTCCTTAAATTGCCCAGTCGTGAATTATAATAATTTGTGTATCCATAACATAGAGGATTTTTTCTGTAGTTTTGGTAATACTTCCTTCCTTATCCTTACAAAGTGACACAGAATGTTAGTTTTGTTTTAGAAGTTACAGCAGTTCACACTGCTCTGGAAGCACACTGGTATATTCCGCTTGAATTAGTAGATTGAAAGCTGAAGGAAGATACATCTACTAAAAGTATCGATAGGGCTTTTTTATTCTCACAGCACTCTTTCTACAATTTGGCTGGAGTAGAAGGGTTTGCCAAAGAAGGGAGTTCTGATGAGTATCTTGAAAATACATAGATAAAATTGGGTATATTGTGAGTTCTTGCAAATTAAATTACCTCCCTGCATTTTTCATTTGATATCTTGTGTTAACAATTCATCACTACTTCTCTTGCTTATCTGGACTTTTTGGCATATGTCAGACCAGTGGAGTACAGCTGTGTCTTTCTGGATGGTGAACACTTGAAAGAGCAGCTGATAAGACAGGGCTTTGATACACTCAGTATATAAAAAAATTCATAATAAAGTCACTCAATAAATTAGATGTGGAAATGGAGAAGGAACCAGCAATGAAATCTGAATGCACAGATCAGATTTTCACATGCACATGAATTACATTATTTAACTGTATGCATGATTTTAGAAATGTCTCAAAACAGCTAATTACTGTATTAGTAACTCTTTTCCAGTTGTTTCTGTGTCCCAGAAGATAATAATAATTGGCTATCATCACTTTCTGATCCTCTTAACCCTTTTTGGCCTGACAAATATATCGGATGCCTTGGTAGAAGATTGTTTCCATTCCTTGTCACCTTGGTATTCTTGGTATTCTAATGTTGTTAGGGCTTTAGATTGTCTGCACCATATGGATTTGACAAACTCCTCAACTTTTTATTAAATCAAAACAGAATGCTACACCTTGTCTGGACTGCATATAATGTCCTGTTGGAAAAAAAAAAAAAAAAAAAAAGAGTACCTCCTGTACCTCCTGAATAAATAGGCAAGGTTTTGTACAACTGAAATCAATAATCCATTCATAATTGGGTTTAGATGGAACAGAAAAATATACAGCACTTGAAAAATATTTGAACGTAAAAGACGTAAAATTTCCAGATAAAAAATAAATCGATGTGGCAAACAAAATCTAATTAAAATACTAAATGGATCTTGATTCTGTTTTTCATTGGAAAGTATATTGAAACTATTCACACAGAGAAAACTATTAGCAGCATTGTATCAATGTACATTCATTGATGGATGAATAGATCTAACAATATGTGCTCTCTGAGTAGGCAACAAAGCAGTAATACAACATCTTGAGCAAAATACAGCTAAGTGTCATTTGCAGTGGAAAAAAATGTTATTTTGATTAAATATTTATCTAGACCTTTTTTTGGTGCAGATTTTGGCCCAAAACACAGACAGCTCGATGATCAGAATATTTTAATGAATATGTCACACACCCTCTCAACACATCTTTCTACTGTCTATAAAGCAGCAGCTAGACTGACCATTTCCATCTACATTGGACCTGTGGGAAGCTGGATGAGATAAAATTCACTTTTTGCATCCAAAGTTCTTACAAGTGTAACCAAGACTGTGTTACATAGCAAAGAGGGCAAGCACAATGTATAGGTTAAACACTGGCCACAGTAGCCAAGGATATTTTTATGAGTTAGTAATCAGGAAAGTAAGCACAGAGTGATTGCTCAAGACAATAATGCTTTACTGTATTTAGCTCAGTTGCTGCAGCCACAATAGCTGGGCCAATTCAAAATTAATATAGTCAGTGTCAGGAACTGAGCTTGCATTTTGTCTTCTGGTGACTACCAGAGGAGCCCTTGTTTGGCAGAGTAACAAAGCAGCACCAGTGGTTTTAGTACTTATATTAAATGTTTATGGCCACAGCTACAGTTTTGTTCCATATTAGAACTAAGTTAAAAGGTATTGATAATTAGTTTTAGCTCTCATCATACTAAGATCAATAGGGTTTTCAATATATTATTCAAGTTTGTCTCTGAATTCTGTGTCTTGACCCTGAGGATACCACCAGCCCTGACTGTCTCTGGCCAGCTCCTGCTGCTTTCCCCCACTCTGTCCACATCCCAAGACCCCACAACAACCCCCTGGGGCCATCTGTCCCTACCCCAGCAACACCACAACAGGGCCAGTCTCCAGTGCCCACAGCCCTGCCCTGCCCAGCCATGGATCCCCCAAGCTGGGCTGTCCTGCAGGCCCAGGGCCTGGCCTGGCCTTGGCCCATCCCCATCCTCAGGTAGCATCCCAATGCCTGGGGATGTCCCAGTGCCTCCCAACTGCCCAGCACCTGGGGAGCCCCTGATGGTCATGGCCAACCATGAGCCCAACCCAGTGGAGCCCCTGATGTTCATGGCCCCAGGGAGTCGCTGTCCCCCACAGTGCCCTGATGAGATTTCAGTGTCTGGCAATATGCAAATAAATTCACCATCACTTATGCCAGCTCCTGAAGAGTCTCAATATTCTATGCTCTCATTTCAGTAATTCCTCGCATCAGATATACATCTGTGCTTCACCCCCACCCTTCCTAAATCTTGCTCAAACTATACCGTACACTTGAACCTTTTAAAAGCAAATGACAAGGGAATGAAAACAAATTACTTCTTGTCAAATGAGATCCACAATGCCACATGTTAGTTTATCTTAAGGCAATGCATCTAATTGCTGAGAAGTCAGTAAAGCATTATTTAAAAATTGTCCTAAGTAATTAAATTACGCTACTCCAGTTTGCTTAAACACACATTAATTGTTCACAGTGACATCAATTTGCAAACACTTTAGGAAAAAATTCTGCAGTAAACTATTTGTAAATGTAATGAACATTTAACCTGTAAAATAACAGATGAGGTAAAATACTTCAAAACAGTTCTAATTTACTTATTTTTTGCCTGATTAAAAACAGTGAATCAGAGATCACAGAATCAGAGAATCACAGAATGTCAGAGATTGGAAGGGACCTCGAAAGATCTCTAGTCCAGTGCCCCTGCCGCAGCAGGACACCTAGATCAGATCACACAGGAACGCATCCAGGCGGGCTTTGAATGTCTCCAGAGAAGGAGACTCCACAACCTCTCTGGGCAGCCTGTTCCAGTGCTCTGTCACCCTCACCGTGAAGAAGTTTTTCCTCATATTCAGGTGGAACCTCCTATGTTCCAGCTTGAACCCATTGCCCCTTGTCCTATCACTAGATGTCACAGAGAAGAGCCTGGCTCCATCCTCCTGACACTCACCCTTTACATATTTATAAACATTGATTAGTCACCCCTCAGTCTCCTCTTTTCCAGGCTAAAGAGACCCAGCTCCCTCAGCCTTTCCTCATAAGGGAGATGCTCCATTCCCTTAATCATCTTTGTGGCTCTGCGCTGGACTCTCTCCAGCAGTTCCCTGTCCCTCTTGAACTGAGGGGCCCAGAACTGGACACAATATTCCAGATGTGGTCTCACCAGGGCAGAGTAGAGGGGGAGGAGAACCTCTCTCGACCTACTGACCACCCCCCTTCTGATACACCCCAGGATGCCATTGGCCTTCTTGGCCACGAGGGCACAGTGCTGGCTCACGGTCATCCTGCTGTCCACCAGGACCCCCAGGTCCCTCTCCCCTATCATTCATGCACAAAGTCTACTGCGTTGTATTTGATTGATGGGAAAAAGGGCACTTTTTATATTCTTTAAACACAAACATATTTTTTAAAGTTCACATTTAAAAAGTTCAAATTCTCCTCATGTTCTATTCAATATAGTGCATAGAAGCTGCCTTGTTTTCCCACTCATATTTAAAACTGGAAGTGGGAGAAACTTAATTATGATTGTAGTAATGGCTATTGGCAAAAGTATATAGGGTATAAGCTATAATGCAAGAAATACTACTTCTTGGTGCTAGACCTGAGGCTAGACTTAGAGACACAGTCAGTGTTGGAAGGTAATTTAGCAATATCACTTCTAATATTTTACTCACCTGAGTTAACTTTGCATGCAGTTTCCTCTCAGTGTGAGGCAAGTGGTGGCATTAGCAAGTTACACATCAAGTCTCTGCCACTTCTGCTGAAACTCGCCACAGTGCACCTGGGCTTGTACAGCGTGTGAGCTTTCTCCTCCAAGTAGTTGAGACACAACCATTCTTAAAGAAACCAGTAGCAGCTGTGACTGCTCTGTCAGGTGGTGCTCATCATCTCACTGAATTAGACACTCTGTGAGCAAGAGCATCAAAGTGTACAAGACACAGAAAATGCTACACTGTGTTCCAGAATGAGGCAAGAGGGAAAGATAAGCTATGGGTATGACCATACATTGAAATGATGTCCACAACTGGCATGCATTTGGTTTTCTGCAAACAACTCTATGGAAATCCCTTTTCATATGCAAGGTACTACATTATATGAATCCATCTATTTTGCCTCTGTAAATCAAACACATTTTTTGTAATGTATGTTTTGTATAGCTTATTTGCAGAAGTGACGGTGTGAAAAAGTGATCCTGCAAATGACCATGTCTGTATCCAAACTGAACAGTAGATGTGTGCTACAACATCAGCTGAGTTTTTTGTTGATCAAGGGATACTCCACATATTCTGTGGACATCCCAGACCATGGTATAGCATCCTTTTAACATATGCTAAGATTTCTTCTTTATAAATACCAAGGTACAAACAGGGCACAAACATGATCTGGAAATGAAAAGTGCTTTTGTGTCCTGCAAGTCTCTGACTATGACTACAGTAGCAAACAGTTCGGACAGGAAGAAGTAGATTTTTAGCACAAATGTTGGTGCTGAGAAACTAATGTCCATATTGTAGCTGTAGAGTGCAAAATCTGATGCTGAGGATCCAAAATGCATGCTATACACATTTCTTATGCTTAATTTGCTTGATTTTATTTTTTCAAACTTCAAACTAGTTCTGGACCGGTTCTGTTAAGTGGCATTAAATGCACACCTCAGACACTTTCTTGCTTAAAGCTATCCCTAGAGTGAACCAAAGTCTAGTAAATGGGAATTAACAGGAACTGTGATTCAGAAGCAGTCATGATTTGAACTGCTGTGTTCATACAGATACATTCGCGGTGAGCAAGTTAGTAATACACAACCTGAAACCAAATTAACATCCCATGAAGAAAAGTTCCTTTATTAAAAATAGACAATCAAAATGAGACAGTAGAGCTCCTTGTATCAATTTTCAGGTGTATAAAAGTTCATTATCTAGTTTGCATTTATTGTTTAGTAACAGGAAGAGAGATAAGTATGGTGAATAAAAAAGGTTTTATGTACCATCATTGTCTTAGAATGGGTCTAATTATCTTTTGGATGTGACAAACTTCTTTCATTGACATTAGAGAAGTCTAGAGCAATGAGAAGATGCTGAATTTTTAGGCAACTCAAAGAAGATGGTGTGAGCCCCAATTCTAGTAACATATTTTAAAAAAAGCCATAAGCTTTAAGTTCACACTGCTTTTCAGTGATTTTATGTTGAAGGCTAGATGTATATATATATTTTTTAAAAGTCTGTGGTTTGTAAACAGCATTAGCAATTTTTGATTTTCAGAGGAAATCATGCCCTTTTGAACTTTGAGATAAATAGATGAAGCCAGCCAGTGGTTCAGTTGCTCAGCTGCTGTGCTAGAGAGCCTTGAATGTATCACCATAGTCTCACAAATAACTGAGAAATAAACTGAGCTTATGGGTGAAGTGCTATTATTAAATGTTCACACACATAAGTGTTTTGGGACTTTAGATGGGATGGAGGGACAATTGTGTCAAGTTTCATACAAAGTTAATAAAACCAATAACTCTGAAAAAAAAAAAAAAGTACAAAGAAAGCCTTTGTCAAAGGAGACTTCCTGGGGCACAGTTTTCCACTTACAAGAATGTATAGAGGATTCTGATGCAGTAGTTCATTTCCTGTTGAGCAGAGTTCTCATTTCAGATGACTGTTAATCAGTCATAGAAGGAACACAATGCCAGATCTCTGCAGGACTCCTCAAACCAAATTATTACACTCGTGCTTAAGAATTCAATGATTAATCTTTTCTTTTTTGCTTCCTTTTGACAAAAACTTTATCAAAACTAATGTGTCAGAATATTTCAGCTTCAGTGAAACAGCATTTTTTCCTGTCTTACTGGCTCTATTTATCATGTTCATGTCAATGTTAAATTTGCTGATGTAAAATCCAATTTGAACTCGTATGAAGTTTTCTGAAAAGTCTTATCTGGAATTTGTAACTTAAGAAAAGTTTTGCCATCTGTGATCCTTTCCACTAGCAAGCAAAACCTGTTTTAGGGATTGGGGAGATTCCAGCACTACCCATGGGACTATCCACTCATATGTCCAGTGGGAATCTACAGTGAAACATTCCCAACAGTACTGCAAGACCTAGAGCATGAAAAGAATTAACAAGAAGCAGAAGTAATTCCAAGGGAGCAGAACTGCACCACAAGGGATGAAGGAGAAATATCTTGCACTAGGAACTAACTTTTGGATGTGTATAGTATTTGCAGGAGGATGCTTCTGAGGTTCTTTTTGGCAATGCTTGTACTTAGGCATTTTGCTAAGCATTGTCCTTTTCACCTGGTGTAGAGAGTTCAGAGCAAGCATAAGAATCCCACACTTGTTTTTTATATTAATTTCTGAACTCTGCTGATTGTATTAAAGTCAATAATAGAGCTCCTAGTTTTTCAGCAGGGTGAAAATATGAGTATTTTACTTTACAATGAATTTTGCTTTACAATGAATTTTGCTTAAATACAGAATTCAGTAAAGGACTCTACATTTTTTATATTAGAAGCCATTAGAAAATTTTTTTGCCCAATTAGAAAGAACAGAGATAAAATGTTCATTTTCATAAATATAACACAATGTTTATTACCTGATGAAACAACATTTTCACTACCATAATAATGCCGTTTATACAATTTTAATATCATAAACCTAGTAATTTAAGGGAGAGGAAAGCCATTTTCTTTAGCATGGGTCCCACATGGTCTTGCACTAACACATAATACAATTATATGTCTCATGAGGATTTGATAATAATTGTGGCAGACGGACAATGGCCTGGTAATGAATGACTATTTCATAACCGAAGTGCATAAGGGAAATTTATTTCAGCTTTAGGGGAAAAAAAAATCCTACCAGCCAGATGGTTTAACTTCAAGAGCAGCGAGTGGACAGGCTCATAATGAATGAACGCTATAAAAGTTAGTTTCCCTGAGAACAACTCAGCTGTTCAACCATCTTTCCTAATATGCTGAGATTTAATAATCAGGCTGACTAATTGTGGTGTGTGTTTGAGTCTGTTCTTGTGACTTCATCTGTTTTCCTCTTGTTCCAAAAGACTAGTAAAAGAAGTTGTGTCTGTTAAAATGTCACTACAGGTCTGTAGCTGATCTGCAAGCATCCTAACTTAATTTGGTTTATGGGCAATATAGGTGTAGTTACTTCAAGCAAACTTTTTGTGTGAAATTCTTTCTTCCTCCCTAATCTTACAGAATATACTTTTCAACAGCTGTATGAAACAGTTCATCCCTAAGGAGAAAGGTTCACTGTAGAAAAGGCCAAAGAATTTAATGGTGTATTAGACTGTTAGCTTTGGGATATGGTTCCCTCAGCTGAGAGTTCAGCTGAGAGTTCAGATTCTTTGAGTCTTTTGAGTTACTGCTAACAAAAAGTAAATTATTACAGTATCACCTGTACTGCAATGCTATTAAACCTGTTTGACAAGGCATTTGAGGGATTTCATAATACTGCTGTCAAGGGCAAGAATCCCTTTTTCTGCCCTTATTAATACCCATCTTGCATTGGTTAAGTGGGCAGAGGCTCTCCTTGGGTTAAACATCATTCCCTGGAAGAGGCTGTAGCAAAACCAGCACTGAGCATTCTTGGACTTCATAGTGATTTCAAGTGCTGCTACCTTCAGATAACTTTCTATTTGTCTGTTACTCTTCTGACATTCACAGAAGTTTTGTTCTGGCATTTTCCTGAGAAGAAGGAGCACCACAGGCTGTGTGGGGCTAAAATCCAGTCTGCTTTCAACTTTCCCCCCTCCCCCGCGAAGAGGCAAAGCAAATATCAGTATAATTGCTGCTGTTTCGGACACGGGTTATGGGTACTGGAGCACGACAAAATAAACTGGGGTTGGGAAAGACTAAGTTCAAATGCAATGGACTATGCAGAGCAAGGCATAGCACTAGTATTGCTACAGAGGATGCATCAATGGAGTAATATAAGCACCTAATAATTGGTGTCATGGGCATCTAAATTTACAGTGTTATAATGACACAGGTATATTAGCTATTACCAGTGACATGATGAGATATACGTTTGAAACCGTTAATTTAATCTCTTGGGCTTCTGTTTTATTTTCTCTAGTTCAATTATTTGCTCTTTTAATAGCTCTCCAGCTACACTACTTGCAATTAGCTCAAAAAATCCTGTCTTTCTGACAATTAGATTGTATCATTTTGGTTGTTTACAATAAGGGACAATGAATTTACAAGAAGTACAGGCAGCTTAATGAGCATATGAGCATACCACCACTATATCTCTGTCAGAGAGATATTTTACTCCTCATCCTTGCATGCAGCAAGACATTTGAGCCAGTAACTAGATATCCCTTTTGGGACACAGTGTACCCGTCTAGCATTGAAATTGTCCCTGGTTCTCGCTGTCATTCCACTCAATAGACAGGTGAGCTATGCAAGAGTGTTTCCCACTAGCTTCCTAAAAAGCTGTACAAAATTGCCCTCAACATCATTTATGGCTAGACACAGAAGGGCTGACCCTAGTACCTTATTTCTGGTGAACTGCCTCTTAACTTTTGAAAATCTTTTCCTTTTGTTGTACAGCTGGTAAATCAACAATAGCAAAACAACAAAACAATACTTCCACCCCCCCCCCAAAAAAAAAAAAACAGCCTTCCAACAGCTGAGCAAATTCCAATATTCTGATATTTTAAATTTTTGCATGGTTTGTTTTTTCTTTCTAATCTATTGTAGGATTTTCATTTTGTTGCTGAAAGTGGACACATTGACAATTATAGCTCTTGGTAGGTCATTAACAGCTCTGCCTTTAAATCAAAGCGTTTAAATAATGAGTAGGTCTAACTTGATTTCACTGTTGACTGTCAACAATTGCTTTTCTTCCCTCTCTTAATGAATAATTCTGTTGTTTAACTGGGAAACTAGTTCCTGAGCTAGTCCAAGAAGTAGAACTTTCATGATTGCATATGCTTATGCGCTTTTGTTTAGATTTGTCATAAATCATTATTTTATGGTATCTTAATTATTTGTTCCACAGTAAGCTCTATGGAACTAAAATGTCTCTCTATGCTTACATATTTACACAGATGTGTGTTCCATATGTTTACTGTGAAATTTGTTCCAAATAGAGATATGGACACCTATTAACAACCTCTTAAAACTGTATCTGAGGTGAAACATAATTGGTTTGCAATATATGGGAGTCATGGCAATGATTAATAATATTTATTTTAACTGATACATAAACTGTATTTTCACAAGCACTGTATTTTTAAAGCTTATTTCTGAGATCTCTCAAGACCTCTTTCTCTTTGTAAAATATGAAGACATCCTTTGACACTTATTAGTGAGGTAAGTGAAAAGATGGAGCACCAACTCAGCAGCCCTGCATGTTTAGATGTTTCAGAATGTCATGGTACAAATATTTTGAGTTTACCTGTTCTGACTGAGGCTGCCAGAAATACAAACCGTGTTCCAGTAAATCTTGCTGCAAGAGGTAGAGATGTTATGGTTCCCCATTGTCTGGCCTGCATCACTTCTGAAAATTATTACCTGCATCACAGAAGGGGCAAAAGGTTGTGACTGAGCCATTTCGAGTTGTCTTTTCAGTGTCTAAACTTAAACCATAGATGATTGTGTGTTTGAACTAAAACAGTTAGCTTAGCAGTGGGTAAGATACAATCCTTCTGCTATCTTTGCTGGAAGAGCTGCTGCTGAAGATGTGTGCGCAAGCTATAGTTAGAGCAGAGAGTGTTTGTGCCTGTCTACCACCACCAGCAGAACTGATCTCTATTGTTAAGTTCTGGCAAGACAGCAAAGCTATGGGGAAAGAAAGCATATACTCCATTCAGTGCAACTATGCCTTCAAAACTCTTGATGTCAGTGCAGCTTTACTGAATGCAGAATGCTTCTGTTTGTTTAACTGTCTGTGCTGTTTCAGGAAGATGATGTAGCTGAGCTGGCAGGACAACTGGAAGCACATGTTTCCTCTCCACTAGGAGGAAGTCTTCTGGGACACCTATCTTATAATTTCCAGTGTAGTCAGGTGTAATTTCAATAGGCTGTGGTATGTTCTTCTGTCTGTAAGGATCAGAAAAACTTGTATCAGAAGTGGGATTAACACCAAAATTAAAATAAAAAATCAAATGTAAAAGTTCTTATGCTATTACTTGATAGCAACCTACTCGTGTGAGACAAATCACAGCAGCAAGGAGTAAAAAGAAAAATACTTGCTCATCTGTTTTGCAGAACCATGGTTTTGAGAATTTTGTCTGTACGTGAAAAAGCTAGATGAAGGCACCCATTAATGATCTCTATTATGACAATATCTGTTTCTCTATCTATGTCTTAGAGTTGTCTCCTGCCAGTATGAGTTAACAGGTTGACACTTAAATTGTCCTCTCTTTATGAGAAAGAAAAATAGAGTAAGGAGGAAAACAAGCAATGTAAATATGGGAAATAAGGATCTGCACACAGCCTTGAGTTGGGTTATGGAGAAGTGCAAAGGAAAAGGTTGGAGAAGTGAGGAACTGAAGTGAGTATCTTATACTACTTCACTGTAGTATGTGAAGAACGGGGGAAGAAATGAAACATGTGTCACCAATAGAACTGATGTGTATGGTAGCACTTTTGGAGAAGTGAGGAACTGAAGTGAGTATCTTATACTACTTCACTGTAGTATGTGAAGAACGGGGGAAGAAATGAAACGTGTCACCAATAGAACTGATGTGTATAGTAGCACTTACATACACATTCATGACTGGCAGTAAAATGGTGGAAGGCACACAAAAGTCTTTGTAGAAGACTCTTTATGATACAAAACCCTGAGAATAAAGGCCAACAAATCATGATTCAGTGTTTTTTTGACATCAAGGTAAGAAGAATTATAAAGACTTAAAAAAAACCAAATCAACACAACAAAAAAAGACACCTTAATATAACAGTTTGGAAGGGCTTTCAGTAAAATGTTTGCTTTGTAACTGAATAAAAAAGAAAGTAAAAGAACAACTTTTGTTGACAAGCTGCCTTTTGATTTGTGTAGACATGGAGACAGGTTGTAAAAAGCCAGTTAATCCCACACAGGTTGTTCTTAATAAGCACTAGAAACTTTTTTTTTTCCAGTTTTCTACCCGTGTCAAATGCAACTCTAAGTGATAGGACTTTCAGGCTTCTCTGGTTCATGCAAAAGAAATAAAGTGATTGTTTTATGCTTTGGGCTACCCACTGCCATTCGATGGGTATGCCAGGCTGTGTAACTTCCAGTGATCCTCAGTGGAGCTGCCAAAAATATGGCTCACCTGAAGCATATACTAATATCAGACAAGCAAATCCTGTGTGAGTTGGAGACAGAATCAGAATCAGAGAATAATTTAGATGCTTTCCTCTGCTCTTTCTCTTTGATTCTTCATCAACTACAGCATATGGTATATGACTTTAATTACATGGCTGATATAGCTGAAAAATGTCTAATAGTATCAAATTCCTTAAAGTGGTTTGCTGTATTAGAGCAGTGCACTTTATCTTTTTACACTATTTCAGGAAACTTTGGAGGAGGGTTAAATACATGCTATCATACTCCCCTCAGAGACAGACGAAGATTTTATTTACATTTCTCAATTCCTAGTGCTTTTGATGGGAGAGAAGGGTTGTTTTTCAGTAACAGCTAGTATAAAGCCTTTTGAGACATGAATGCTTTAATAAGGCATAGGTTCTAATAGGATCTAACGAATAAAGCATTTTGCGCTATTTCCCATGTCATGCTGTGCAGGCACGTCTGCTGCAGCTTTTGCAGAATTAGCTTTTCATAGGTTCGATAAGCAAAACCGGTCCAAATGTTACTGGCACATTAAATTTCAAACCACTATTTCTTTGAAAAATTATGAAGTCTAAATTCTTTGTACATCTCATTAGTTTTATTAGCACTGAAAAGTGCAGTGATATAACTTTGGCCAATATAATCGGGCAGATACAAGTTAGTGCAGAATTATTTCCAAGTGTTCAGTGCTTAGGCTAAAAGGCACTTAACAGAAGCATAATACCTGGAGTATGCAAATGGTCAGACCATTTTTATTGTTCAGATCATATAGTATAATGTTTGCCTTTTCTTGAAGGTTCCATGTGCAAATACTGAATCACAGTTAGGTTGGCCTGGTTCATACTCTGAGTCCTAAATTCTTACTGAAGGACCCAGTAAAGAGGAAAAAAATTATTCCTTATACTTACTTGTGCAAGATGAAATTGAAGTAAAAAGAGAGAACTCATGTTCTATGGAATGTTCTCCTTCACAAAGGTACAGCTGTTTCACATGAAAAGTAAAGAGTAAATAGTGCTGCACAACTAATCTGACTTCTGTGCACAAAGCATAGTGCCTGTAAGTGTGATATGAGTAAGCTTTTCCAGGGGTAAAAAGAAGAAGGAGATAGAGACATACAGAAAGACAGAGATACTGTTGTGTCCAGAACATGACATCCCATCCAAGTATGAGAAAAACTTGGAACAGAATTGTTTATGGCTGATAGAGGGAGAAAAAGAGTGAGAGAAACAATTTTTTTTAAAAAAATAAAACCTAGTTTTTCCTCTCAGGGTTAGCAATTAATTATTTCTCTGATATTAGACTGACCTTTATAATTTTTAACTTTTAAGGTAGTTCTTCATTTAGAGGTAGTCATTAGGCTCAGAATTAAACATTGTTTTTTTTTAAAAAAATCAACCCCCTAAACAAACTGTTACCTTGGAGCTCTACGAGCTCTTTTATAGGCATGAAATAACAAGGGGGGAAATGTCTGTCAATCCACAGCTGGTATAGGAAAGATTTTATATTTAACAAAATACTTGTATTTGTATAGTCACTTCTACTAGTTTTTCCAGGACAGAGACATACTAGAATTGCTACTAAAAAAAGGGGGGGGTGGGGGTGGGAACATGGCAAGAGAGGAGAAAGAACTTGTTTGAGATGTGTATAACTTGGCTTAGTTCTAATAGGTGCAGAGTTTTAAATGCCAAGCCCTTAAAAATTCAATGGACTTCTTCTTCAAATACATTGCAGATAAGGCT